>NC_057798.1:14095827-14104972 GCF_018294505.1 Triticum aestivum
CCCTGGTCTTCATCTTTGGCGAGGATTTTTTATTATTTTTTATAAGACATCCTGTGGAGTTTCAGGTCATTCCGAGAACTTTTGTTTTCTGAACATAAAACAACACCATGGCAATTATGCTGAAAATAGCGCCAGTCCGGGTTAGTTCCATTCAAATCATACAAGTTAGAGTCCAAAACAAGGGCAAAAGTGTTTGGAAAAGTAGATACGACGGAGACGTATCAACTCCCCCAAGCTTAAACCCTTTCTTGTCCTCAAGCAATTCAGTTGACAAACTGAAAGAGAAAAAAGGAAAACTTTTACAAACTCTGTTTGCTCTTGTTGTTGTACTTATGTCAAGCCAGCATTCAGGTTTTCAGCAAAGATCATAACTAACCACATTTGCAATAATTCTCAGGTCTCATGTTTACTCATATCAATAATATAATCAGCTAGCAAGCCATAATAATAAATCTCAGATGACAACACTTTCTCAAAATAATCACAATATGATATAACAAGATGGTATCTCGCTAGCCCTTTCTGAGACCGCAAAACATAAATGCAGAGCACCTTCAAAGATCAAGGACTGACTAGACATTGTATTTCATGGTAAAAGAGATCCAATCATAGTCATACCCGATATAAATTAACAGCAATGAATGCAAATGACAACTGTGCTCTCCAGCTAGTGCTTTTAATAAGAGGGTGATGACTCAACATAAAAGTAAATAGATAGGCCCTTCGCAGAGGGAAGCAGGGATTTGTAGAGGTGCCAGAGCTCGGTTTTGAAATAGAGATAAATTATATTTTGAGCGGCATACTTTCATTGTCAACATAACAACTAAGAGATGACGATATCTTCCATGCTAAACAAATTATAGGCGGTTCCCAAACAGAATGGTAAAGTTTTATACCCCCCCTCCTCCACAAGCATCAATCCATGGCTTGCTCGAAACAACGAATGCCTCCAACATTCAACGGGTCCCAGGGGAGTTTTGTTTGCAATTATTTTGATTTAGTTTGCATAAAGCATGGGACTGGGCATCCCGGTGACCAGCCATTTTCTCGTGAGTGAGGAGCGGAGTCCACTCCTCTTGAGAATAACCCGCCTAACACGGAAGATAAGGGCAGCCCTAGTTGATATATGAGCTATTCGAGCATGCAAAACAGAATGTTTATTTGAAGGTTTAGAGTTTGGCACATACAAATTTACTTGGAACGGCAGGTAGATACCGCATATAGGAAGGTATGGCGGATTCATATGGAATAACTTTGGGGTTTAAGGGATTGGATGCACAAGCAGTATTCCCGCTTAGTACAAGTGAAGGCTAGCAACTAGAGAGCGACAACAGTCATGAACATGCATTAAAATTAATAAACATTGAATACAAGCATGAGTAGGATATAATCCACCATGAACATAAATATCGTGAAGGCTATGTTGATTTGTTTCAACTACATGCACGAACATGTGCCAAGTCAAGTCACTTAAATCATTCAAAGGAGGATACCACCCCATCATACCACATCACAACCATTTTAATAGCATGTTGGCATGCAAGGTAAACCATTATAACTCATAGCTAATCAAGCATGGCACAAGCAACTATGATCTCTAATTGTCATTGCAAACATGTTTATTCATAATCAGTTGAATCAAGAACGATGAACCCATCATATTTACAAAAACAAAAGAGGTCGAGTTCATACCAGCTTTTCTCATCTCAGTCAGTCCATCATATATGTCATCATAATTGCCTTTCACTTGCACGACCGAACGGTGTGAATAATAATAAGAGTGCACGTGCATTGGACTAAGATGGAATCTGCGAGCATTCAATAAATAGGAGAAGACAAGGCAATATGGGCTCTTGGTTAAATCAACAATCATGCATATAAGAGCCACTTCAAAAATTTAATCATGGTCTTCTCCTACTGACCCCCAAAGAAAAGAAAAGAAGTAAAAACTATTTACACGGGAAAGCTCCCAACAAGAAAAGGAAGAACGGGAAATATTTTTGGGTTTCTTTTTAATTATTACTACTACAGCAGGAAAAATAAACTACCACTAATTTTTTGGTTTTTCTTAAGATTTATTAAACACACAAGAAGAAAGCAGGAAAAAGGAAATAAACTAGCATGGATATTACAGTGAAAGAGTATGAGCACCGACATCTAGCAATGAGTGTGTGTGAACATAAATGTAATGTCGGTGGGAAATACGTACTCCCCCAAGCTTAGGCTTTTGGCCTAAGTTGGTCTATTGCCAGGGATAGCCTGGCGGATACCCGTAGGTGTAGCTCCTGAGCTGCAGCGTGGCGTCGAGCCGCCTCCGCCCTCCTCTCGTACTCATCTGCCTCCTCTTTGGTTATAATATATCTTCCTCTTGTCTGAGAATCAAAGAAGGCAGGAGCAGGAAGAGTAATATGGACAACATGCCATTTGTTAAAGATTAGTCGATACTTGAGAGGTGGTTTAGTCCTCTCAACAAACTGGTGGGAAACCATAGAATCAAAATCTAAATAAGTAGGGGGTAACTCCATATCACCCTCACGAATGTCTATCTCAAGAAAATTAGCTAAGCGGGTTGCATAAATTCCTGCAAAGAAATCTCCGTTATGTCTATTATGATGCAACCTACGAGCTACAATGGCTCCCATATGATAAGATTGGTCCCCTAACACAACACTTCTGAGAATGCTGAGATCAGGGGCACACATGTGACATGCTTCATCCTTAGCATTTATGCATCTACCTATGAAGAGAGCGAAATAATGTATAGCAGGAAAGTGAATGCTCCCTATAGTGGCTTGTGTTATATCTCTAGATTCCCCCACAGTTATTCTAGCAAGAAAGTCTCTATATTCAGATTTAGGGGGATCCCTGACACTACCCCAAGAGGGAAGTTTGCAAGCAAAAGTGAAATCCTCTAAGTCCATGGTATAAGATTTGTCATAAAGGTCAAACATGACTGAAGGAGAATTACGCAAAGATGAAAACTCAAACCTCCCCACAAATGAACTTGTGAGATCACGATACTGGGGGCATTTGTCAGCTTCAAAATCCTCAAGACCGGCATTACACAAATATGCATTAAATTCTTCTTTGATTCCCGCTTGATCCATAAAAATTTTTGAAGGCCATTCACAGGGCCTCACAAGAGCGTCTCTTGGTGGTTCCTCATCAGCATCACGCATTGCAAGCCTGGGACCTTGCTTCCTTGAAGAACCACCTTGGAACATCTTCCTAAACATATTGTTTTCTCTGAAAAATAATTCTGAATTTTTTAGTAACTTCAAACAAAAGTGAACCAACTTCAATAAAACTGATAGCAACTACTCATACAAGTGCCCAGAGCATATATCAAGCATTAGAACTACTTGGAACCATATAAATTTGTCATGCAAGCTCAAGAACATGGTCACCTATGCAACACAAATTTGCAAAGAATAAAGCACTAGAACAGAAACTAATTGGACCAATGGAGGAATCACATACCAAGGAACAATCTCCCCAAGCAGTTTTGCGAGAGGTGCTTTGAGCAAGGAGATCGAAAATCACAGCAAAAGTGGCTGGAACTCGTGCTTGAGTTGCTTTTTCGGGTTTGTGTGAGGCAGAGGAAGAAGGTGGGTGCAGGGATAAGTGGAGGAGGGCCACCATGGGCCCACGAGGCAGGGGGGCGCGCCCTCCACCCTCGTGGCCAGGTGGCAGCTCCCCCCGCGGTAATTTTTGCACTAAAAATCCTCAAATATTCCCGAAAAAATCATATTAAATTGGCATGGCATTCTGAGGACTTTTATTTTCAGGATATTTTTTATATTGCATGGATAAGTCAGGAGACTGACAGAAAAATACTATTTTTACTTTATTTCTACTAAATAACAGAAAATATAAAGAGGTTACAGAAGGTTGTGCTTCTAGTTTCATCCATCTCATGCTCATCAAAAAGAATCCACTAACAAGGTTGATCAAGTCTTGTTAACAAACTCATTCCGATTATCATGAAACCGGAGAAATTTCGAATAACACTATGTTACCTCAACGGGGATATGGACATCCCCAATAAGTATATCATATTTCTTCTTGACAGTAGGGAGAGCAAATTCAAAACCTCCAAATATAATCGATGGAATTTTTCCAATAGAATTGATACTATAGACTTGAGGTTGTTTCCTTGGAAAGTGTACCATGTGCTCATTACCATTAACATGAAAAGTGACATTGCCTTTGTTGCAATCAATAACAGCCCCTGCAGTATTAAGGAAAGGTCTTCCAAGAATAATAGACATACTATCATCCTCGGGAATATCAAGAATAACAAAGTCCGTTAAAATAGTATTGTTTGCAACCACAACAGGCACATCCTCACAAATACCGACAGGTATAGCAGTTGATTTATCATCCATTTGCAAAGATATTTCAGTAGGTGTCAACTTATTCAAGTCAAGTCTACGATATAAAGAGAGAGGCATAACACTAACACCGGCTCCAAGATCACATAAAGCAGTTTTAACATAATTTCTTTTAATGGAGCATGGTATAGTAGGTACTCCTGGATCTCCAAGTTTCTTTGGTATTCCACCCTTAAAAGTATAATTAGCAAGCATGGTGGAAATTTCAGCTTCCGGTATCTTTATCTTATTTGTAACAATATCTTTCATATATTTAGCATAAGGATTTATTTGGAGCACATCAGTCAATCGCATACGCAAAAAGATAGGTCTAATCATTTCAGTAAAGCACTCAAAATCCTCATCATCCTTTTTCTTGGATGGTTTCGGAGGAAAAGGCATGGGTTTCTGAACCCATGGTTCTCTTTCTTTACCATGTTTCCTAGCAACAAAGTCTCTCTTATCATAACGTTGATTCTTTGATTGTGGGTTATCAAGATCAACAGCAGGTTCAACTTCTACATCATTATCATTACTAGGTTGAGCATCATCATGAACATCATCATTAACATTTTCACTAGGTTCATGTTCATTACCAGATTGTGTTTCAGCATCAAACATAGAGATACCATTTGGATTCTCAGGTGATTCAGCAATAGGTTCACTAGAAGTTTGCAAGGTTCTATCATTTTTCTTTTTCTTCCTTTTAGAAGAACTAGGTGCATCAGTATTATTTCTCTGAGAATCTTGCTCGATTCTCTTAGGGTGGCCTTCAGGGTACAAAGGTTCCTGAGTCATTCTACCAGTTCTAGTAGCCACTCTAATAGCATAATCATTTTTCTTACTATTCATTTCATCAAGCACTTCTTTCTGAGCTTTAAGTACTTGTTCTACTTGAGTGGTAACCATAGAAGCATGTTTGCTAACAAGTTTAAGTTCACCTCTAATATTAGCCATATAATCACTCAAGCGTTTAATCATAAAGGTATTCTGTTTCAATTGTCTACCAAAATAAGCATTAAAGACATCTTGCTTAAACATAAAGTCATCAAACTCATCCAAGCACTGACTAGCAATTTTAGTAGGAGGGACTTCAGCTTTATCATATCTATAGATAGAATTTACCTTTACTACCTGTGTCGGGATATCGGGATCAGGAGGTTCTTCAGTGAATAAAGGATTGAGATCATATACTTCTTCAACAGGCGGTAAATTAAGACCATGTATTTCTTCAATAGGAGGTAAATTCTTAACATCTTCAGCTTTAATACCTTTTTCTTTCATAGATTTCTTTGCCTCTTGCATATCTTCAGGACTGGGAAATAGAACACCTCTCTTCTTCGGAGTTGGTTTAGGAATAGGCTCAGTAATTGGCTCAGGAGCTGGCTCGGGAGTTGGCTCAGGAGGTGCCCAATTATTTTCATTTGTCAACATATTATTCAATAGAATTTCAGCTTCATCCGGTGTTCTTTCCTTGAAAAGAGAACCAGCACAACTACCCAGGTAATCTCTGGAAGCATCGGTTAGTCCATTATAAAAGATATCAAGTATTTCAGGTTTCTTAAGAGGATGATCAGGCAAAGCATTAAGTAACTTGAGAAGCCTCCCCCAAGCTTGTGGGAGACTCTCTTCTTCAATTTGCACGAAGTTGTATATTTCCCTCAAAGCAGCTTGTTTCTTATGAGCAGGGAAATATTTAGCAGAGAAGTAATAAATCATATCCTGGGGACTACGCACACAACCAGGATCAAGAGAATTAAACCATATCTTAGCATCACCCTTTAATGAGAACGAAAATATTTTGAGTATATAAAAGTAGCGCGATCTCTCATCATAAGTAAACAGGGCAGCTATATCATTTAACTTAGTAAGATGTGCCACAACAGTTTCAGATTCATAGCCATAAAAAGGATCAGATTCAACCAAGGTAATTATATTAGGATCAACAGAGATTTCATAATAATCCTTATCGGGAACACAAATAGGTGAAGTAGCAAAGGCAGGATCAGGTCTCATTCAGTCTCTAAGAGATTCTTTACTCCATTTAACTAGCAGCCTCTTAAGTTCATATCTATCCTGGCAGGCAAAAATAGCTACAGAAGATTCAGCATCAAAAAGATAACCTTCAGGAATAGCAGGCATATTTTCATCATCACTTTCATCATTGTATTCAGTTTCAATAATTTCTCTTTCTCTAGACCTAGAAATTTGTTCATCTAGAAATTCACCAAGGGGCACAGTAGTATCAAGCATAGAAGTAGTTTCATCATAAGTATCATGCATAGAAGAAGTGACATCATCAATAACATGCGACATATCGGAACGAATAGCAGAAGCAGGTTTAGGTGTCGCTAGCTTACTCATAACAGAAGGTGAGTCAAGTGCAGAGCTAGATGGTAGTTCCTTACCTCCCTTCGTAGTTGAGGGATAAATTGTTGTCTTAGCGTCTTTCAAGTTCTTCATAGTGTCCAGCAGATATATATCCCAAGTAACTCAAAGAATAGAGCTATGCTCCCCGGCAACGGCGCTAGAAAATGGTCTTGATAACCCTCAAATATAGGGGATCGCAACAGTTTTTGAGGGTAGAGTATTCAATCCAAATTTATTGGTTCGACACAAGGGGAGCCAAAGAATATTCTCAAGTATTAGCAGCTGAGTTGTCAATTCAACCACACCTGGAAACTTAATATGTGCAACAATGTGTTTAGTAGCAAAGTAATATGATAGTGGTGGTAACGGTAACAAAAGTAAAGATAGCAAAAGTAATGTTTTTGCTATTTTTGTAGTGATTGTAACAGTAGCAACGGAAAAGTAAATAAGCGAGAACTAGTATACGGAAAGCTCGTAGGCACCGGATCAGTGATGGATAATTATGCCGGATGCGGTTCATCATGTAACAGTCATAACATAGGGTGAAACAGAACTAGCTCCAATTCATCAATGTAATGTAGGCATGTATTCCGTATATAGTCATACGTGCTTATGGAAAAGAACTTGCATGACATCTTTTGTCCTACCCTCCCGTGGCAGTGGGGTCCTATTGGAAACTAAGGGATATTAAGGCCTCCTTTTAATAGAGAACCGGAACAAAGCATTAGCACATAGTGAATACATGAACTCCTCAAACTATGGTCATCACCGAGAAGTATCCCGATTATTGTCACTTCGGGGTTGTCGGATCATAACACATAATAGGTGACTATAGACTTGCAAGATAGGATCAAGAACACACATATATTCATGAAAACATAATAGGTTCAGATCTGAAATCATGGCACTCGGGCCCTAGTGACAAGCATTAAGCATAGCAAAGTCATAGCAACATCAATCTCAGAACATAGTGGATACTAGGGATCAAACCCTAACAAAGCTAACTCAATTACATGATAAATCTCATCCAACCCATCACCGTCTAGCAAGCCTACGATGGAATTACTCACGCACAGCGGTGAGCATCATGAAATTGGTGATGGAGGATGGTTGATGATGACGACAGCGACAAACCCCCCTCTCCGGAGCCCAGAACGGACTCCAGATCAGCCCTCTCGAGAGAGATTAGGGCTTGGCGGCGGCTCCGTATCGTAAAACGCGATGATTCTTTCTCTCTGATTTTTTTTTGTCCCCGAAAGCCAATATATGGAGTTGGAATTGACGTCGGAAGGTCTCCAGGGGGCCCACGAGGTAGGGGCGCGCACCCAGGAGGGGGGTGGGGGGCGGCCCACCCTCATGGACAGGGTGTGGCCCCCGTGGTCTTCATATTTTGCGAGGATTTTTTGTTATTTTTTATAAGACATCCCGTGGAGTTTCAGGTCATTCCGAGAACTTTTGTTTTCTGCACATAAAACAACACCATGGCAATTCTGCTGAAAACAGCGTCAGTCCGGGTTAGTTCCATTCAAATCATACAAGTTAGAGTCCAAAACAAGGGCAAAAGTGTTTGGAAAAGTAGATACGACGGAGACGTATCAAAGAGATTATCCACTTTGTACACGAAGTGCATCCAGTTTTGCCGTAACCCTCTCTACTTTCTTGCACATTCTATGTGGGTGAAATGATGATACCATGCCAACTTTCAACCTTTTCATAGTTCATTTCAAATACTTTTCAAATTCATGGTCTTATAGCTCAAAATAATCAGTAAATGCATGAAAAATAACAAATGAAGTCAGAAAGGGTTGGAAATTGATGATGTGGATTTGAATGGTGCATTTTGAACACAAAAAAACTATGGAGTTTAAATAAGTTCAAAAAAGGAAATCCCTTTGTAACACACGAGTTTCCGTATGAAACCCTGATACTTCGAAAGAGTTTGTCCGTTTTGTACACGAAGTGCATCCAGTTTTTGTCGTAACCCTCTCTACTTTGTTGCACATGCTATGTGGGTGAAATGATGATACCATGCCAAGTTTCAACCATTTCAGAGTTCATTTAAAATGCTTTTCAATTTCATGGTCTTATAGCTCAAAATAATCAGTAAATGCATGAAAAATAACAAATGAAGTCAGAAAGGGTTGAAAATGGATGATGTGGCTTTGAATGGTGCATTTTGAACATAGAAAAACTGTGGAGTTCAAATAAGTTCAAAAAAATGAAATCCCTTTGTAACAGACGAGTTTCCGTATGAAACACTGATACTTCGAAAGAGATTGTCCGTTTTGTACACGAAGTGCATCCAATTTTTGCCGTAACCCTCTCTACTTTCTTGCACATGCTATGTGGGTGAAATGATGATACCATGCCAAGTTTCAACCTTTTCAGAGTTCATTTCAAAT
>NC_057798.1:14105387-14105648 GCF_018294505.1 Triticum aestivum
AAAAAAATGAAATCCGTTTGTAACAGACGAGTTTCCGTATGAAACCTTGATACTTCGAAAGAGATTGTCCGTTTTGTACACGAAGTGCATCCAATTTTTGCCGTAACCCTCTCTACTTTCTTGCACATGCTATGTGGGTGAAATGGTGATACCATGCCAACTTTCAACCTTTTCAGAGTTCATTTCAAATGCTTTTCATTTTCATGGTCTTATAGCTCAAAATAATCGGTAAATGCATGAAATATAACAAATGAAGTCAGA
>NC_057798.1:14106110-14106983 GCF_018294505.1 Triticum aestivum
CTATGGAGTTCAAATAAGTTCAAAAAATGAAATCCCTTTGTAACACACAAGTTTCCGTATGAAACCATGATACTTCGAAAGAGATTGTCCGTTTTGTACACGAAGTGCATCAAATTTTTGCCGTAACCCTCTCTACTTTCTTGCACATGCTATGTGGGTGAAATGGTGATACCATGCCAACTTTCAACCTTTTAAGAGTTTATTTCAAATGCTCTTCAATTTCATGGTCTTATAGCTCAAAATAATTAGTAAATGCATGAAAAATAACAAATGAAGTCAGAAAGGGTTGAAAATTGATGATGTGGCTTTGAATGGTGCATTTTGAACACAGAAAAACTATGGAGTTCAAATAAGTGCAAAAAATGAAATCCTTTTGTAACAGACGAGTTTCCGTATGAAACCTTGATACTTCGAAAGAGATTGTCCATTTTGTACACGAAGTGCATCCAATTTTTGCCGTAACCCTCTCTACTTTCTTGCACATGCTATGTGGGTGAAATGATGATACCATGCAACCTTTCAACCTTTTCAGAGTTCATTTCAAATGCTTTTCAATTTCATGGTCTTATAGCTCAAAATAATCAGTAAATGCATGAAAAATAACAAATGAAGTCAGAAAGGGTTGAAAATGGATGATGTGGCTTTGAATGGTGCATTTTGAACACAGAAAAACTATGGAGTTCAAATAAGTTCAAAAAAATGAAATCCCTTTGTAACAGACGAGTTTCCGTATGAAACCCTGATACTTCGAAAGAGATTGTCCGTTTTGTACACGAAGTGCATCCAATTTTTGCCGTAACCCTCTCTACTTTCTTGCACATGCTATGTGGGTGAAATGGTGATACCATGCCAACTTTCAACCTTTTCAGAGTT
>NC_057798.1:14106993-14108492 GCF_018294505.1 Triticum aestivum
AACCCTGATACTTCAAAAGAGATTGTCCGTTTTGTACACGAAGTGCATCCAGTTATCGCCGTAACCCTCTCTACTTTCTTGCACATGCTATGTGGGTGAAATGATGATACCATGCCAAGTTTCAACCTTTTCAGAGTTCATTTCAAATGCTTTTCAATTTCATGGTCTTATAGCTCAAAATAATCAGTAAATGCATGAAAAATAACAAATGAAGTCAGAAAGGGTTGAAAATGGATGATGTGGCTTTGAATGGTGCATTTTGAACACAGAAAAACTATGGAGTTCAAATAAGTTCAAAAAAATGAAATCCCTTTGTAACAGACGAGTTTCCGTATGAAACCCTGATACTTCGAAAGAGATTGTCTGTTTTGTACATGAAGTGCATCCAATTTTTGCCGTAACCCTCTCTACTTTCTTGCATATGCTATGTGGGTGAAATGGTGATACCATGCCAACTTTCAATCTTTTGAGAGTTCATTTCAAATGCTTTTCAATTTCATGGTCTTATAGCTCAAAATAATCAGTAAATGCATGAAAAATAACAAATGAAGTCAGAAAGGGTTGAAAATTGATGATGTGGCTTTGAATGGTGCATTTTGAACACAGAAAAACTATGTTGTTCAAATAAGTTCAGAAAAATGAAATCCTTTTGTAACAGACGAGTTTCCGTATGAAACCCTGATACTTCGAAAGAGATTGTCCGTTTTGTACACGAAGTGCATCCAATTTTTGCCGTAACCCTCTCTACTTTCTTGCACATGCTATGTCGGTGAAATGGTGATACCATGCCAACTTTCAACCTTTTCAGAGTTCATTTCAAATGCTTTTCAATTTCATGGTCTTATAGCTCAAAATAATGAGTAAATGCATGAAAAATAACAAATGAAGTCAGAAAGGGTTGAAAATTGATGATGTGGCTTTGAATAGTGCCTTTTGAACACAGAAAAACTATGGAGTTCAAATAAGTTCAAGAAAATGAAATCCCTTTGTAACAGACAAGTTTCCGTATGAAACCCTGATACTTCGAAAGAGATTGTCCGTTTTGTACACGAAGTGCATCCAGTTTTTGCCGTAACCCTCTCTACTTTGTTGCACATGCTATGTGGGTGAAATGATGATACCATGCCAACTTTCAACCTTTTCAGAGTTCATTTCAAATGCTTTTCAATTTCATGGTCTTATAGCTCAAAATAATCAGTAAATGCATGAAAAATAACAAATGAAGTCAGAAAGGGTTGAAAATTGATGATGTGGCTTTGAATGGTGCATTTTGAACACAGAAAAACTATGTTGTTCAAATAAGTTCAGAAAAATGAAATCCCTTTGTAACAGATGAGTTTCCGTATGAAACCCTGATACTTCGAAAGAGATTGTCCGCTTTGTACACGAAGTGCATCCAGTTTTTGCCGTAACCCTCTCTACTTTCTCGCACATGCTATGTGGGTGAAATGATGATACCATGCCAAGTTTCAACCATTTCAGAGTTCATTTCAAATGCT
>NC_057798.1:14108502-14109592 GCF_018294505.1 Triticum aestivum
AATTGATGATGTGGCTTTGAATGGTGCATTTTGAACACAGAAAAACTATGTTGTTCAAATAAGTTCAGAAAAATGAAATCCCTTTGTAACAGATGAGTTTCCGTATGAAACCCTGATACTTCGAAAGAGATTGTCCGCTTTGTACACGAAGTGCATCCAGTTTTTGCCGTAACCCTCTCTACTTTCTCGCACATGCTATGTGGGTGAAATGATGATACCATGCCAAGTTTCAACCATTTCAGAGTTCATTTCAAATGCTTTTCAATTTCATGGTCTTATAGCTCAAAACACTCAGTAAATGCATGAAAAATAACAAATGGAGTCAGAAAGGGTTGAAAATTGATGACGTGGCTTTGAATGGTGCATTTTTAACACAGAAAAACTATGGATTTCAAATAAGTTCAAAAAATGAAATCCGTTTGTAACAGACAAGTTTCCGTATGAAACCCTGATACTTCAAAAGAGATTGTCCGTTTTGTACACGAAGTGCATCCAGTTTTCGCCATAACCCTCTCTACTTTCTTGCACATGCTATGTGGGTGAAACGATGATACCATGCCAAGTTTCAACCTTTTTAGAGTTCATTTCAAATGCTTTTCAATTTCATGGTCTTATAGCTCAAAATAATCAGTAAATGCATGAAAAATAACAAATGAAGTCAGAAAGGGTTGAAAATGGATGATGTGGCTTTGAATGGTACATTTTGAACACAGAAAAACTATGGAGTTCAAATAAGTTCAAAAAAATGAAATCCCTTTGTAACAGACGAGTTTCCGTATGAAACCCTGATACTTCGAAAGAGATTGTCCGTTTTGTACATGAAGTGCATCCAATTTTTGCCGTAACCCTCTCTACTTTCTTGCATATGCTATGTGGGTGAAATGGTGATACCATGCCAACTTTCAATCTTTTGAGAGTTCATTTCAAATGCTTTTCAATTTCATGGTCTTATAGCTCAAAATAATCAGTAAATGCATGAAAAATAACAAATGAAGTCAGAAAGGGTTGAAAATTGATGATGTGGCATTGAATGGTGCATTTTGAACACAGAAAAACTATGTTGTTCAAATAAGTTCAGAAAAATGAAATC
>NC_057798.1:14109990-14110897 GCF_018294505.1 Triticum aestivum
TTTCTGTTCAAAATCATCAAAAGCAAAAAGAATTTTCATAAAGAACTTTTTTTGTTAGAAACTTTAATAGCAAAAAGAATTATCATAAAATAAATAAGTAATTATAAACAAAATAAAATAAAATAAATAAGCATTTTGTTGTAAGTAGAAACAATACAAAATAAATAAAGCAAAAAATAAAACAAAAAAAAGTGGGAAAAAATAAAAAAATTCCACCTACGGGGCCACCATGGCCTTAATATGACTAAAAACCAATCCATGGGCCAGGATGCAGGCCCGCAGAAGGCCCAGCAGGCCCACAGGCATAGCGGTGTGAGATTTGGCCCATAGGCCTGCAGTACTGAGGAGTTCAATGGAGACGGCGCGGCAACGCTTATAAACAGGTGCGGTCGCTCCTCAGCTAGCGAGGTGGGACTAAACATCCCACCGCACCGCGCCAGCGCAAGGCTTTTGGTCCCGGTTGGTGGCACAAACCGGGACTAAAGATGTGCAATGGTACCAGTTCGTGGCACCAACCAGGACCAATGCCCCCCTTTAGTCCCGGTTGGTGCCACCAACTGGGACCAAAGGCCGCCGCTTCCCGCCCTTTGGGCTGCTGAAAAGAGACCTTTGGTCCCGGTTGGTGACACCAACCGGGACTAAAGGGTGGCATTGGTACCGGTTGGTGCCACCAACCGGTACCAATGGCTTTGCTATATAAGCCAGCACTTGTGAAAATTTCGTCAGTTCTTCGATCCCTCCGACGACGCCGCCAGGCTGCCCGAGCTCGCCGTGCCTCTGCCGTGCCCCCGACCACGCCGCCGTTACCCCGCCCTGACCACGCCGCCGTCGCCCCTGCCCCCCGACCATGCCGCATGCCCTCGCCGTGCCTCTGCCGCGCCCCCGACCCGACCCATCGACGCCGTCG
>NC_057798.1:14111682-14119824 GCF_018294505.1 Triticum aestivum
AGGAAGAAGAGGAGAAATAAATAAGAAGAGGAAAAAGAATAAAAAGAAGAGGAGAAGAAGAAAGGAATAGAGGAGAAGAAGAAAAAATAGAAAATATTTTCTTCGAACTTCTTCTCTATTCCATTCTTCTTCTCCTCTTTTTATTTCTTCTTCGTCTTCTTATTTTTTATCGGGTATGTCGTTGTCGAAATAACCCCCTCCCTGATAACTTCGACATGAGGGGCGGTTGATATATATACCCCCTCTCGACCGCAATAACTTGGGAGCACCCCCCGGCCCTCTCGCTCGACCAGAACTCTCGAGGACACCCAAACCCTAGAAAAAACGATGTCGGTCTCCTACCCCCTCCTGCTGCGCCCCTACCCGACAAACTCTCTCGAGGCCACCCAAATTTACCAAGTTAAAAGAGCATTGTCGTCGAGGCCACCCCAAACCCTTGAAGCATTGTCGAGGCCACCCAAAACCCTTGAAGCATTACGGAGGCCACCCCAAACCCTAGAGAAGCAGCATCGAGGCCACAATTAATATGATTCCTTATTGAGATTAGCTAGCTAGTTCTACGTTTGCCACTAATATATCCATCTGTCATGTTTGAATAATAATTGCCATGTTGTAAATATTTGCAGAAACTATGGAGAAACCCTCGAGACGAAGCAACAGAAGCGATGTTGGGGGACATAATCGCAAAAGGAAGTGATGCCGTCTTGTCGTATCTCAACGACACCGATGGTCTGGAAGGACAAGGTGAAGAAGAAGACTATGATTATGATGGCTCCGGTGACCCAATGCCTATACAAGAAGGAGACCGTGATGACGGCTCCGGTGATCGAACCGATTCCGGCCAGGTATATATATTAGTTAAGCCTGTGCTGACTAGCTAATTGATGCATTCATTGTTTTCGTATGTACACATATTAATTAACTCTCCTCTTTCTTCTTTTTTCTAGCCCTCCGGATCAAGCACAACTTCGGTAAGGAGACGAGGCCCGAAGAAAACGTTACGCTCGGATGAAAGGTTTGAGATCATAGCAATTGCGCGCGATGGCCAGCCGATTGAACCCATCCGGACAAAGGATGCATTTGCTGCTCAGTGCGGGTTTCTTGTTAGGTACAAGATCCCGATCAGCATCCACCAATGGTTAAAGCCTAAGAATGAAGACCCTGAGGTGTCTTATGTCTCCGATATGCAGAAAGAAGATCTTTGGAAAACGCTTAAGCCAAATTTCACCCTACCGCCAGAGGAGGATCCGGAGAAGCCAGTTAAAGAGCAATTGATCAAGTCTCATGCTCTTAAGAAGATGGCAGAACTATCCAGGAGGTGGAAGAATGAGTTGAAAACATCGTTTGTCGACCAAGAAAAGACACCAGAGTTCAGAGGAAAGTATGAGAAGATCAGAGATCACTGGCCCGCATTTGTGGCCCACAAGACATCAGACAAGAGTAAGAAGATGTCAGCGACAAACAAGAAAAATGCTGCGAAGAAGATCACCATCGCACGGGGTCAGGTGGCTACCTCAAAGCCCGACCTTTATGGGACAAGGCTGAGAATGACCTGATTGCTAAAGGGGTCGAACCAGAGACATTGAACTGGCCAGACCATTGCCGGACTTGGTTCTTCGGGGTTGGCGGAACCTTGGACCCTGTAAGAGGGAAGTGCGTTTGGACGGACGAGCAACTGCGAATACCCGTCATGAGGCTTTAGCAGTATATCGAGGCAGCGCAGCAAGGGACGTTCGTTTCAGACAGAGAGAAGGACGCGCTCACAATGGCCCTCGGGAATCCTGAGCACCCTAGACGGACACGAGGCATGCCAGGCTCCGTCCCATGGAAGGCTGGGTTTCCGGACGCAGGGGGTTACAAATTCCAGGAGAGGAGGAAGAAAGTGGAGCATAGCCAACTGTAGGCGCTGCACGCAAGGGTACAAGGGCTAGAGGAACAAGAAGCAAATCACAGCCAACGACCTGCCGAAGCTTCCCTTGAAGCTACTGAAAGGATCGATATAGTTGACTAGAGGGGGGGTGAATAGGCAACTAACAATTTTTAGCTTTTCTTTTACCAAATTAAACTTTGCATCAAAGTAGGTTGTCTAGATATGCAACTAGGTGGAAAACCTATATGATGCAACAATCACAAGCACACAAGCAAGCAATGAATATAACACAAATAGGCTTGCACAAGTAAAGGGATGAGATAACCAAGAGTGGAGCCGGTGAAGACGAGGATGTGTTACCGAAGTTCCTTCCTTTTGAGGGGAAGTACATCTCCGTTAGTGGAGGCACAATGCTCCCCAAGAAGCCACTAGGGCCACCGTATTCACTACAAAAAAAGACACATCCCTGACATTTTGGGCCAAACGAATTTTTTTTCTGTCATACATATGACACTTCTATGACGATAATTGTGACAAAACCCGGTATCATTATAGATGTGGTGGGCTCCTACTTCTATGACAAAAAATCATGGCAGAAAATGGGCTTTTCATCCTGGGCGGGCCGGAGACGCAACTGCATGACATTCTTTGGGCCGTCCATGACGGAAAAAACCGTGGTAGAAGCGAGGCGGAGGAAAATTTCGGGGAGTTGCCGGTTACGGTGGGAGGTCGGGGGCCGAGCGATGCGCGTTTCTCTCGTACTTACGTGCGTGTGTGCAAGCCATTGGCTCTAACTAAACCCGAGCGAGGCGTTGGGCTCTAACTGAACCCGAGCGATTGCACTGCAGGCTACGCGTTACTGAACCTGAGCGATCGATCGGTTGCTATTAACTGAACCCGATGGAGCGATTCCTTCGCTACTGCTGCTAACTGAAGCCAATCGATGCTGCCTCTGGGATGAACAGTGAGTGTTGCGGGGGGGTTTGGATGAATAGTGAGCGGTGGCGTTGCCTCTGGATGAACAGGAACCCGTGGTGTGGAGGGCTGGATGAACAGTAGACGGTGGAGGGGTGGTTGAACAGGACCCTGTGGTGTGGAGGGCTGGATGAACATTAGACGGTGGTGGGGTGCCCGTGGAGGGGTGGTTGAACAGTAGCCGGTGGAGTAGCGCGCGGTGGAGGCTGGATGAACAGGAGCCCGTGGAGGCTGGAGGAGGTCGACGGTAGCCCGTGGAGGCTGGAGGAGGTCGACGGTGGAGATGAACAGTATCCGTGGAGTCCCGTTTTGCGGTAAGCCACACCCCTCTCGATGAACAGGACCCCCGTTTCGACCGTAGCGCTCTAATACAAGTCCGTTTCGTCCGCTTTGCGGTACGCCAGACCCCTCCCGATCAAAAGGACTCCCGTTTCGACCGTAGGAGGTCCGTTTCCTCCGTTTTGTGGTACGCCACACCCCTCCCGATCAACAGGACCCCCGTTTCGACCGTAGGAGGTCCGTTTCCTCCGTTTTGCGGTACGCCAGACCCCTCCCGATGAACAGGATCCCGTTTCGAACGTGGCCGGTCGAACACAAGGCTGTTTCCTACGTTGTGCGGTACGCCAGGCCTCGTTTCCATCGCCTGTTCCGTCCAAGCCCTCCCGATGAACATGACCACGCATTCCGTTCCGACCTAGCCGGTTGGCTCCCACGCGTTCCGTTGCCTCCCGATGAACACGACGCATTCCGTTGCCTTCCCATGAACACGACGCATTCTGTTGCCTCCCCATGAACACGATGACGACGCTGTTTCTCCGTTCCAACCCAGCCATGTATGTATGGGCGAGTAGGCGTTCGAGACCCTGCCCGTATGTACGTACGTGGCCGTATTTTCTTTCTTGCACCTTCGCCGCTGTACGTACATGTACATGCTACGTGCGCGCCTCTACTACGACCAATATGTACGTACACGTTCGCGACCAGAATGACAACGCTACATACGCTTCGACCAGGTGGGTCCCGACTGTCAGGCACTTCCTTGCCTGTGAAGATGTAGCTGGTGGGTCCCAGCAGTCAGGGGCGAATCTTTTTTTTTGCCCGGACACACTTCCTTGCGTGCGAAGACGTAGCTGGTGGGTCCCAGCAGTCAGGGGGAAATGTTTTTTTGTGAAATACGGTGGCCTGTCCGGTGGGTCCCCGCTGTCAGGTGGAGGAATAATTATTTTGCGCGTAATAAGGAGGCACTTCCTTGCGGCCGCCGTGGACCCAGCTGTCAGCCTCTCCATGCACAGTACTCTTCTGATGGAAGTCGGTCGTTGACCACATTGACCACGCCGTGCCGAGAGCACCACGGCGGTGGACGACGGCGAGGCCTAGGAAGGGGACGACGCGGAGCCGGGGAAGACGCAGGAGTGGATTCCCACGCGAAGAAGAGTACGAGGGTGAGGCTGCCGTTGCCGCAGAATAACAGGGGGTGTGGGTGAGTAGAGGGATGGCCTGGCCAGCGGTGGGAGTAGTAGGGGGCGGTGAGGCCTCCACGACATCACAGCCGGCCATGAGAGGCAGGAGCACGCGGCACGACCGACGCTGCTTTGGGCGGCCGGAGCACGAAGACCAGAGGTTGAAGAAGCACTACGGCCGTTGGATGGACATCGTACGGTCAGTGGAGCTAGAGTCGTTCATATTGACTAAGTTGACAAAGCCCTCCGTCCCCGTAAACTTAGTAGGCCCACAAGTCAGCCTCCCACCAAGGTGAGTCCCAGCTAGCAGGGGGAGTATTCATTTTTTTGTGCGTAATAAGGAGGCATTTCCGGTGGGTCCGAGCTGACAGCGAGGGGAACGTTTTTTTTCGCGAAATACAGAGACCCTTCTGGTGGGTCCCAGCTATCAGGTGGAGGAATCATTATTTTGCGCGTAATAAGGAGGCATTTTCCTGTGTGGGCCCCTACTGTCAGCCTCTTCCGATGACTGTTGTTTGTTGACCATGTTGACCTCGCTGCGCTAAGAGCACAAACGCGATGGACGAGGGCGGGGCCCAGGAAGAGAACCACCCGGAGCCGGCGAAGCCACGACAGCGGATGCCCACGCTGAGGGGAGAACGAGTGCTGACTGGTCGGCTGCGGGGTGAGGCTGACATCGCTGGAAAATAACAGGATGTGTGGGTGGTTAGAGGGATGGCCTGGCGGTAGCACAGCCAGCCACGGGAGGAGGGAGCAGGCAGTCCCGCCGACGCTGGTTTGGGCGGATAGAGCAGGAAGATCAGAGATTGAAGAAGCACGGCGGCCGTTGGATGGACATCCAACAGTCACTGATGTGTGTTGACTAAGTTGACAAAGCCTTGCGTACGCGTCAAAAAAAATTTAGGACAACGTCATCGTCAACCTAGTAGGCCCAGAAGTCAGCCTCCAAATCTGTGGAAAACAACATACAACCCATTAGCCATTATTTTCAATAATTTACAGCCCATTTGCTAATTCTTAAGGATATTTGAAGCCCATATTCTTTTTATTAGCATTACAGACCATATATTCTGGGCACTGCTAAAAAATTCAACAAAATTTTGCATATTTCGGTGGGGTCCGAACTCTTTTAATCACGAAATTTTGAGTCACGTTAAAAAGAGTTTTCAAAAAATTATATCAAAATAAAATTCAAAAAACAATTCTCCGCAAAAAAATGAATGGAATTTAGAATCTTAACTAGCAAGATGCCCGTTCGTTGCACGGAACATGAAGATGCATTTGTATGAGTAGTTTATCTTGTGGGTGAAAAGATGATATTTTAATGTAATTGCCAATTGGCTTTGGTTTTTATAAGAGTAGAGAGTAGAGAAATCCTGAAAAAAAATGATATTTTAATGCAATTGCCGGTTGGCTTTGGTTTAAAAATTTACAGCCCATTTCTTACAACTTATAGCCCGTTTTCTGGGGAAGCCCATTTCTTATCCCTCCTCGTCTTGAAAGATTTGCAGCCCAGCAGGGCTGAGAAAAGCAAGTAGGCCTCGGTTTTGGTATTCTCCAAAAAAAAGAACTGGGCCAGCCAATTTCAGAAAGAAAAAATATATCAACTGGGCTCGTCATGTGCTTAAAAAGCGTAAGCGTGGGCTAGACGGGCTACAACCCCTGCACAGCACGCAGTTGAGCTCCGTCTCTGAAACTGAAAAACAACTGGGCGAGCTGCTGGGTCCTTGGTGTTATCCGCTCATTGTGTAATTTTCTCGTTTATTGACTACATTGACAATGGCGTGGAACCTAGTTGTCAAACAATTAGGAGGAAGTATTGTTTTGGCTTGTAATAACGAGGCACCTGCTTGCGAAATGCAATGACCCTGGTGGGTCCCTACTGTCAGCCTCTCCACGTACAGTCATCTCCTGATTCCTCTTGGTTGTTGACCATGTTGACAACACCAGACGGCGGCGAGCACAGCAAGCTAACCAAGGCGGAGAACGACGGCAAGGCCTCAGACGGGAATGAACAACAGCCATGGAAGATGCGGCAGTGTAGTGGCAGGTGGAGGGGAGTACGAGGGCAACAACATGCAAATCAAGCATACAAATGGTACAAAAAGCCAAAGGATTAATTGATCATCAAATTTTTAGACAAAAACCAGATTGAACATGACAGTAACATCTAACCCAACCACTCTTTTTTGCAGTCACAAACAAATGGATCGATCTGATCCATAAAATCAACATCCTGTGCATAAAAAATTATTTTAGGATGTCTACAACTTGTTGTAAATAAAAGGCAAGCACGTTTAGAAGCCCATTTGTCCACCTGAAACTTCTTTTTTTGCTGTTCAACATGTTCGTCCGTGAGAAATCTCTTGTTGTAAAAATTAAGCCTCATGGACAATAGTAACCTCGCATTCAACAGGAAGAATGTGACAAAGCTTCTGTTTGCCTGGTTGGATGCATATCGTCCCATCGTTATTGTCCTCAAACGAATGTCATGAGAACTGAGAAAATCCTTGTGCTTATTACGCCAACGATTGGTTATATGTTTTTTTCCATGTGGTTCTGCCTAAGTAGACATGAAGATTGAAAACAGTTAAGGTCCGAAAAAAGAGTATGTCGAAAGAACGACGGCTGAACAGTTAATTCTAGTACAATATATACGGGCTTTCAATGTGCATGAAATCATCACCTCTATGTATAAATTCTCCAGAGATCGAAAGCATCGCAGCAAGCCAATAATTATGTCCAGATCAAAACTATACATTCTGATATATATGATCTTGACAGAATCCAGCAACATTGATAGGCTATCAATGGGCGAACTCTTCATTGAGCATATAACATAATATTAGTACCCACAGTGTACTCCAAGATGATATAAAACTTATGCGCACAAATGAAAAATGCAACATATGATTACAAATGTGTAGATGATAATATACGGTACCTGAAAAGGTGAGGAGCCAAACACCAACTCCTTGTGATTATTAAACGGGTCACGAATTACACCCAAGGTCTCCAGTTTGGGCGCATAGACGACAGTTATTTCTGAAGGTGTATAACAATTATGAAGGAGCAACCTTTCAAGTGAAGGGGAATCTTCGATGATGAGCTGCTGTCCTTCAACACAAATTCCAATGCTTTTAAGGTGAGGTGACTTTATTTGGAGACAACTGATACCGATTTCTATTCCCAAAACAATCAGCAAGCGCTCCAGGGCAAGGCAACTGGAGTGGATGATGCTGTGCAGTGAGGCCTCCGACAGATAAACCACCACAAGCGAAAGTTTTTTTAGCAGTGGGAGTCGAAGCATTTGTACCAGATCGTCTGGTAGATGGCACCGGGCGAAGGTGGCGGTGTGGAGAGAGGAGGAAAACCGCGAGATGGACAACGGTGGTGTGGGCACGCATTTTTGGTATGTTCGTGGTATGAAACTTTCGTGGTAATGGTAGAACTCAAACTGCTGGAGTTTTCCGAATTCAGGGGATGTCAGCCAAGCATCCACCTTGCCGGGTATGGACAACAGGTAGCTTGTCGAGATGCAGAGGCATTGAACGGGGCCCTGCTGGTGAGAAGAGACGATGGCTCTGATGATATCAAATTCAGGAAGGACAGATATTTGACGACAGTCGAGATTGAGGGGCGTGGTGCGCCATAGAGGGCGCCACTGAGTTGAGAGGACTTGTGTGCGGCAGCAATCCTTGGTAGGGAGAAGCGAGATGATCTCCTCAAGGATGACGCCCGGGAGATCGCTGATGCGGTCCACCGGAGATTCTACCGGTTCCTCAGATCTGGGGGGGGGGGGCTCGCCGCTTCTCCCCGCGCTACCGGGTGCGGGAT
>NC_057798.1:14120128-14169816 GCF_018294505.1 Triticum aestivum
CAGCCGACTCCATTTTCCTTGTGGGCGTCATGCCGAGCTCACGGGTTTGAGCAGAGTAGCCAGAGACAAGCCTAGTGGCAGTGCGAGTGGGGAAGAAGGAGGGCTGGGGATTTCTATAGGAGTGGAAGAAGAGGAGCAGGCGTTTTCTGTACGAGTGAGGAAGAAGGTGAGCGGGGTTTTCTGGACGAGTGAGGAAGATTGGGGAGCGGGGGGAATTGGGTGGGGAGATGTAAGCGGGAGAGCGAGCTGTTCTTGTTTATAAGGCCCGCTGCACTAACTACTCGCTTTTTCCCAAGAACCGCTCTCTTCTTTTGCGTTACTGCATGACTGGCCATGCATGTGCCCACCGGCCACTGCATGCGCTTGGTTTGTTACTAGGCCTATTTAATAGGGTGGTTATGGAGTAAATTAAGGAGATTTATTTTCTCTGTGTGCATCCACCAAATTAGAGGATGCGGTACTGGATGCAAACACTCACATTAAACTAACATTCAGAAGAACAAAAGTTCAGCATGTCTATGCATCTCAATGATTCACCATACTATAACCAATATACAAAGCTGTGAGAAGGTGTGGAAATAAAGAAAATCGGTCGATGCTTCTCTGAGCAAAGGGCCTTCCTGCGCACGCATTAATTTCCTGTGCATGCTTGTTTCTTCTCAATGTTGCGAGCACTTTGAGCATGTTGGCAACTCCACAGCTAGCTAGCTGCCTCATCTTGCAATTGATGCTGACACATTTGCAGCAAACACATGAGGCAATAGAGATGACTCAACATGGGTCCATATTGTGCAGTTCACCTGATATCATATTCATTGTCCTGAATCTGAAAATATAGGAAAACAGTAGCTATACTTAAACGGTGTTGCAAAACATTAGCACATATCAATAGCTCGGCATGACAAAACACGATCATCTGGACGAAGGGGATACTGACCTGCCTGACGAAGATTACATATAATTTCATAAGTCCTTTGTTGATTTCCACCTTCGGCTGCACTGCTTGTTTTCTCCTCCACACATGACAGGATCGTTCTGCACTGCATTCAGCAAGTCAATGTACGAATAAGCTAATTTCATCTTGCGGTGGTCATTGTACCTAGTTACGAATGTAGGAATACCTGGAGCACCATGAGGTTAGCTGACAGCAGGTAGATGCAGCCATATAAATTTTGTGCGGTGCTACCAAAATTGAGGTTTGTATCCCTTCCCATTTTGAGAATTCTTCTTGAAGTTACCAGAATGTGACGGCTTGTTCTTTGCATCAAACTTGCCTTTACCCTGAGATTTGTTCTTGTTGTTTTGGGGCTGGTTGGGCTGGAAGTTCTTCTCGTGTACCATGTGGGCACTAGAAGCTCCCTCGGCGACCCGAGCACGTGTGTCTTTTACTCTTGCCTTCTCCTCAAAATCAAGAGTGCTAATGAGATCCAAAACAAAAAACTCATGTCTCTTGTTTTTCAGAGAAGTAGCAAAATCGTTCCACGAAGGTGGAAGCTTGGGAATGATGGTCCCAGCAACAAATTTGTCCGGAAACACACACTTAAAGTACTCAAGTTTCTTAGAGAGTGACTGTATCTCATGAGTCTGCTGAACAATAGAGCGCTCTTCAGTCATCTTGTAGTCATAGAATTGCTCCATGATGTACAACTCGTTGCCAGCGCCCGAGGGCCCAAACATGGCCTCGAGCGCAGCCCACATGTCTTTGCCGCTGTCAAACGACATATACGAATCCACAATGGAATCGTCAAGAACACTCAGCAGGGCGGCTTTGAAGAGGGCATGCATGTTCTGAAAAGCTTCCTGCTGTGTAGGATTAAGATTGCCCTGAGGCTTACCCTTAGTGGCGTCATAGCAGTACATGATCTGAAACCAATATACTGCTCTTGTGCGCCACCTTTTATATTGCACCCCCTTAAAAGTAGGCGGCTTCAAAAGCGCAGCAAAACCACTCGGAGTAAATTGCCTGTGATCAGGTTTTTGGATTGGATTGTTGAATATATGAGCAATTTAGTATGAGATTTAATCGGAATCAGCAGTAAATAGATCATGACGACAATTGCAAACATCAAAGTAATGATGCGGACTAAACCAGGAGGACAGAATCACATACTGTACAGCGGGAGCAGAACCGATGTGGTTGATGTTGTCACTCATGTCGTTGATGAAGAGGTTACCGAGGTCGGGGAAGAAGGCTGTCTTTGAGGAAGTCGTCGCTGGCAGCAGTCACAGGAGTGTGCTCTCCAAAAACCTGATCGCCCCTCTCCCGTACAGGATCACGAAAGGCGGGGTTCGGAGGACTGCTGTCCCGTCTCGCGGTGCATGCCAGAAGGAGGGTTGGAGGAGAATTGCGTGGCGGCGCTAAGATCTGGAACGGTGCGAAACCATATGATACAGCAGCGGCTAGGGTAGAGCATGTTAGGTCGGAGTATAATAGTAGGCCTTTGGCCCCCAAACCCCATGTTCAAGTCAATAATAGCTCAAAAAAAGTCAATAATAGCCCCACCAAGGTTTGTCTAAAAAAATAGAGTAATTAAGGCGTTCGTTAGTCCCTTTAGTATAAATACAATATCATTAATAATGGCCCCACCTTTTGTCTCACAAAGTAGAGTATGTTGGAGTACAACCGGCTACACGTTTACAATCCGCTTCTCTTCTCTCTCCTCTTCTCTCTCCTTCAACTAAGCACAAATACTATATTTAAATCCTTATAGCCTGCTTATGTCATCTAATTATAGTACTTGCTCTAAAAGTTACTATCCACTGTGTAGTCTGAAATGCCGGGCGTGCAGCGGGCGGTGCCCTCGGTCGACGTGCCGCTTCAACGGCGGAAGCAGCGAGAGGTCGCGTCGCCCTGACTTGCCATCAATGTGGAGCGGTGGGCTCAGCTGGCACCGGGCGGGAAGCGCGCGCGGGAGGGGGGAGGGGTTTTTTTTTTGGGCCAAGAAGGTGAGAAGCCAACTTGGGATCGGTCTGGACGAGGAAATATCATGTGCTCCCATACTCTGCATATGACACTAGTCTATGTTACTACTCCCTCCTTTTCGATTTATAGAGATGTTAGAGTAACATAGTAATATGTTACAGTACAAGTTACTCCCCACTATGACCAGCCTTGGCCTCTCCCAGTGCTCCACCATGTATAGCTGCTAAGCCTGCCACGTAGGCATAAAATATGATGTGGCACCAATAAACTAAGCACCTATGCATTGATGACTTGAGTTACTAAGCCATTTAATGCACTTAGCACCTCATCTAAAGAGCATTAATAGTATAGCCAGCTGCTGGCTATAAGCCTACAACCCATCTTATAGTCAACATGTACAAAGTACCTAGGAGCACGTGCTAGAGCTGGCTCTTCACGAAGAGCCCACTTACCTTCTCTGTCCTCTTCTCTTTCCTCCAACTAAGCAGAAATATACTACTGTTTATTCCTTATAGCCCGCTGACTCAGCTCTATTGTACTTGCTCTAAGCACATCTAAGCACTTGCTAGCACCCCCTTGACCGTGGACCTTGACGGTGTACATCACCTTGTGTCTCATAATTTTCCTCGTCATCATCTGAGTCCTAGAAGATCTCACCCACATCATCATTAGCATGCAACCGCCTTGATAGACAACATGCGCATAAGGAGTAGAGGCGACTTGGGATGCACCACCACCACGTTGTGGGCACTCCATATGTGCTCGTGTGCATGGAGCGTGCGTGTTTTTCCATCGGTGCTACCTCTAAGGCTGAGGCTGCGGTCGTCTTCGTCTCCGACTAGTAGTTGAGCAATGACGGCAAAGAGGTGCTGCAAGAGATGCGTATGCCCCGTTGCATGCGAGCTTCGCCATAGCACGACGAATCGGACGTCGCCGCGGATGGCGCACACCTCCATGCAGCCGAGTGTGTGCGCATGCATGTGTTATTCACGTGCATTCTGCGGCCGAGCGTGTGTGCATGCACGTCTTGTGTACGTGCGTTGTTTGCTCCATGGTGTGCGCGTATGTGCATGAGTTGGATCGGATAGAGTTAGTGCGTTGGCTTGTGTACATATTTTTTTTATGACTGTGCTTGTGTACATATTTTAGAGTGTAGATTCACTCATTTTGTTTCGTATGTAGTCCCTTATTGAAATATCTAAAAATACTTATATTTGGGAATGGAGGGAGTATAAAACATCTTCAACTTAGCATCCTTATGTACCGTTTCTAGTGGTTAGCGAAAAGTTCATGTTCTTTTAGTTGTTTATAGGTGGGCAGGCGGCAAAAAACAGGGGAAAACGCGCAAGGTTCCTTGCAGACGCTCCACCGCGAGGTTCCTTGCTCCTCCTCGGTCGTCGGGAATCTATGCTCTTCAACTCTTTTCTTTTACGTGAGCTTTGTTCATCCTTTTCCCAACACGCAAGACATCTAGCATCAAGGTGCACATGTCATGCAAGAAAATGGAGATAATCAGATAACCAGTGCGTAAGTGAGTCATGCGGGGGGGGGGGGAGCGGGAGGAAACCCTTTTCCGTAATTGAGTCGTGCACTTCGATGTTACCTACGCAATATTTTTTCTCCTCGATGGCACGTGAATGGCACGTGAATAGTGCACGTACTCAACGACGGAGCACGGGATGGTAGCAATGACATGGTCAGCCCTTTTTTGGAGAGAGTACGTACTACTAGTAAATAACTTTGATGTGTCCCGTCAACTCGCAGAACGATGAGAAGCTTGATTACGCCTTCTCCCTTGCCAACGCGTGCGCGGTGGCTCGCAGCATGAGGAGAACTTTTGCTTACAAGCGGTGGACGTGCAGAAGTTCATTTGGTGTCAGATTGCCAGAAGCACTACTGTAGAACCATCGACTTCTGGAAGAGGCAAAGAACCAAGTGCAAGGTCACCTACTAACCTTAGGCTAGGCGTAGTGGGAATAACATAAGTAGGGGTACCTCCTTTTTTTATTCTAGAAACAACCACATGCAAATATCAAGGTGCTGGTTACGTAGAACAAATTTCCTGCAGTTCGTGCTCAGCCCTCCTCTATCTCTCTTCTCAGCCAGCCAGCAGACGCACGGAGCCCATCGTCTGTTTGCTCACATGCGGCCCCACATGTCAGTGAAAACGCAAGAGGACCCACTGAACCTGCACATCTTTCACCTCGACGTGCTGGTGATGAAAAACAAATCCAAGAAAGATCTTCGGTGGCCGCTTTTGGAGTTACTCAAGAGTAGTAAGATTCTATTTATAGTTTAACCCAAGATGCACATCTCGTGGCTTCAACTACCACTCTATTTTCTTTCATGACACGACCTGGATGCTCGATGTCCCACGTGTCGGCAAAAGGAGGAAGAACCCGACCAAATCTTCGGTTGTGCTCTCAGATTAGACTAGTTGTGCTAACTTAAAATTTTTATTGTGTACTCCCTCCGTTCCAAAATACTTGACCTCCATTTGTCCAAAAATGGATGTGCCTATATACTAAAACATGTCTAGATACATATATATTTTGACAAATACTACCTCCGTCCGGGTTTATTGGTCCCCATTATATTTCGTGCCAAATTTTGACCATAGATTAAACTAACAAAATGTTTACGCATGTCACCGAACATTATATTTTTGAAAACTATGTTCAAAGACGAATCCAATGAGATAATTTTTCTTGACATGCATTAACATTTTGTTAGTTAAATCTTTAGTCAAAATTTGACACAAACTACAAAGGGGACCTATAAACCAGGACGGAGGTAGTAGAACGGAGGGAGTAGAATGGATGCAAGTTTTTGTATTGGGAAGAAGAGTACATCCATATATTGATAGAGCGTTGGAGTTGGCCTTACAAGTGGGACCACAGTTGAGGAAACCGACTATCGGCAAACCCCCACCTCGCCCGCCGCACGATGGCTGAGTTAGAGAAATGATGAGGTTGAAGAGATTGCTCTAGCACGGACTCCAAGAAATATGGTGTCAGATGGAAGTCGTGCTGGTGGCGTGTGCCGTACTCCTGGACGTGAATGCTTGTTCTGGCCCATGCCACCCTACTACTCCTACTACTTACTACTATATAGTACTACTAGTATCGAGGATTCGAGGTGCTGGTTACGTAGTACAATATGGCTACAGTAAAAACACTCGCACGACGCGTGAAGCATGTGAAGCTAGTACAAATAGTGTACTACTATTGTTGATTGGCCTCATCCGATAACCTGTTGCAATGCACGTACAATTATGTATTCGGAAAATATTTTTTTGCCTTGTCGCACCACTCACTCACAGAAGCAACTGGAAGGCCATTCATAAATTTAGTAAGTTTATCACATGCATATCATTTTATTACATACAACAGGTCATCAACCCACATCGACAATGAGGATACATTATAAATACTAAAGTTTTCACCACACAACAAATAACAAGCAATGAAATGAACTTCAACTCAACCATTCCTTGGCGTTGGAAACACTTGCTTTGAACCACAAGTGATTCTCTGGGACGGGCCATCCATTGTCGATCTGGAGACCAAAGCATGACTGATCATCCAGGCTGAAGCGGCCTACTATATCAGTACCAGGGTAGGGAACCACCCAAATGTCCAAGGTATAGACACAGTTGCTTCTCATAAATGGTAGTAAGATTGTGTCAACAACAGTTGGATCGCCCTTCACCATCATTGGATAGTTTTGTCCAAGGAAGAGTGAGTTTTCTCCAAGACTATCAATTCTGTACCAGGGATAAGGAGTTGGCGCTAGCACACTAGTATCCATCCCGAATACCATGCAACGGGTGTTGGAATAGGTCCGGAGAGTGCGACCATGGGAGACTACACCTGCTTCCTTAGCAGTAACATCATTAGTGGGCTGTATACACACGAGAAGAGGTGATCCATCGGAATTAGTTGCCAGGCGCCAAATAGTATATGGGCGCTGCTCGTCCTCATGCTTGTGATCATCACCATCATCATCTCCCCCTTGGTTATAAAAATCTTCAAGTATAGGTGGTGGAATGTTCACAGGACCTTGGAAACACAAGAAGAAGGTTAATTAGTAAAGGGAAACTTGCTAACCCGCATGCATGTGAATGAAACAATTATAATTACGGTGGAAGATAAACGTACCGAAACTACGAGGATACCATGCATAAAGAGTGCCACAAGTGGTGGCAGCAAACACAAGGCCATCGTATTGAATTGCATCATAGTACTCCTTCATGCACAGAAACTGATTTTTGAGCAATATCCATCGAGTCAAACCACTAAGGATGGCAACAAGCTTGTCGAAGATAGCAACAACTTCATAGTTGTTGTAATTCCAAGAGCGGTTGGGAACTCGACAAATTGCTATCTTTCGTAGAAGACAGTCATCATGATCGTATTTGAACGTGCATACATTACCGGTGTGCTCAACCTCTTGGCAGTGTGCTGAGATTTTTGGAAGTGGAACCCGGTGAGGAGTGTACACATTCACAAGTTCCTTGCCCTCAAGGGATGGCATCTTAACATCATACGTATCATTATCAAGCAGCATCAACTTGCACAGGGCGAGGCCTCCGTCGTGACGGTGCCAGTCATCAGGGTCACGACAAAGAAGATATGGGAGATCAAACCGCTCCTTGACTCTTGGGTTCCTTGTAATGATGTTATTAGTTGAGTCGAGAATGGGCTTGAACGAACCTGCCATGCTAGCCGAGGTGATGACGTCGCGCCGATCAATGAGTTCCTCTACCATGTCATCTTTCAGATCAGGGCAAGAATAACGGGGTCGTTTCTGTCCTGTTCCCTCCATGGAGAAGACGTTCGAACAATGGCAGAAGAAAGGGTGAAGGGCTGAAGGAAAATGGAGGAGGGAGAGGAAGAGAGTGCGAAAGTAGTTCCAAATCGAGAGGGAAAGGCGAAGAGTCGGTGGACGGTTGCCAGTTTGCCACGGTTCACGAAGGGGCGCCCCGGCCTACACGTCGGTTCGGAAATACTCCTACTACTCGCCGTCGTCTTACTGATATGTTGGAACGGGACCACATGTCAACGAAACATGGTGTGTAATTTCTCGTGCAAAATGTGATCTGGCCACGTTGGCCCGAGGTGCCGCATTAGTTTTTTTTTGAAAGTTTGCCGCATTAGTTATCAACCTTTATTTTTTTTGACATGCAATCTGAATGGATAGCTCATGTGGTCATCATACGTGAGCGGATATAGTGATGGTTGATTCGCCCAATCAACTTATTACTGTGGGAATATGGGAGTACCAGCGGATTCAAGGAACAGAGAAATGATGGTTGCTTCGTCCGAGCAACTTACTGTGGCGAAGGTGGGGCTCTGTGATTTGACTGCTCACTAGTCATTACTACTGCGGCGCAACGACCGGGGTGAATCTTTCCCTGAAGTTGTGTTGTGCACTCAATATTGCTGCATGGCACGTGGAGCCGGATGAAGGATGTCCAACATGTCGGCGAAACGAAGTTGAATTGTTTCTGGCATTGCTATCAATCCTTCAGGATTTGTTTATATGTATGCATAATTTTGATGAAATTGTATTGTGATGCTATGAAGGTTTCAACTCTGGTTCCCGCAGGAAAAAAAGGTTTCAACTTAGGATTCATGTGTCTTGCCTCGAGATTATCTCGTTACAACATTCCATCAAATACAAATGAAACACCATGGCTAATGCATCTCAATGGTTCGCAAATCAGCGCCAATATTCACATTACAACTGAAGACAAAGTTGTGAGAAGGTGTAAAAATAAAGAAAAAAATATAATTGATCGATGCTGTTCGTAGGCATGGCTCCATTTCCTTGGCACAATGTTCATTGCTTCGCAGCTAGTTTCACCCAGCTCTGTAACCAAAAAAGAGGTGTATGAAGGACACCATAATCCGATCATTTTGTGCAGCTCCACTAAAATCGGGCGGACCATCCCTGTTTGCAAAGATATCCAGTCAGTGTGATTACAATAGTAGTGGAACTAGATGATGAAACATACCACACATAAATAGAAGTCGATCACCTCTACGATCTCTCTTTAGGACTAACTTCTTGTTGGACAATATTAGGCACGGAGTTGGATGAGGAGGATAGCAAAACCAATCTCCCTTTCCACAGTCCACAGAAATGTAAAAACATTGCTCGTGTGACATTTTGGCAGAACTGCACAAAACACTCTTCAGAAAAGTGATTTGTGCAGTTCACCAAAAGGTCGCAATAGCAACAAGGTGAAAATGGATAGCCCTGTTTGCAAAAGGAGGTCGAAAGGAAACAATTACTGCCCAATAACACGAGTTGAAGACACATACACCGACAAAAAAGAAGCATGTTCCATGTAAAAAGGGATAGATAGCACATGATGGTTTATCAAAAATGGTTTGAGGATGAGATTGCAAGATGGAAAGTACGCCGGCCGAGATACGATTTAAGCAAACAACTAAAGAAGATCCACATGCAGCAACGTGGGAAGATGGGCAGTGGAGCAAGGCCGGAGGAAGTTGTACCTGAGGGTCATTGGGATGTTACTAGGAGGGCGCCGGCGGCCGGGATCTGCCCATACTGCGGCAGCGAGCAAGTGGCGAAGGCCCTACCGCGCCGGAGCTTGGTCAGAGAGAACGACGGGTACCGTAGATAGGGACGAGCTGCCTCAACACCGTCGAACGGAGAGACGATGCACATCCTCCCTTTCCGCCGGCGGATGGGATGCAGCTGGATCACTGACCAACGCTGAGAGAGAGAGAGAGAGGCCACGGCGGCCTTGTGTGAGATTGTGTGACGAGACTCACGAGAGACAAACCCATTTTTCCATTTTCCCCACGGCAATCGTTTTATATTCTAGGCGTGGTACCCGACCCTCCTTCGAGCAAACAACCGCTACCCGTGTCAAATTATCATGTGGGTTGCCTTTTCGTACAGAAACGAACTCCACCGTGTACCCACGGGTGTGGCCGGGAACGAGACGTGAGTACGTGCGTCCTGCGTGCACTTCTTCTTTAGGTGCAGGTACGTACGTGGGTGGGTGTGAGAGAGATGGTTTGTGCGAAACAGAGGCAATGTGTTGATGATATCTCAATCAGAAAAATGTAACATACGCAATGTGTGTGAAACGGAGTCATGGACGTGAGATATCAATAGAATTGAAAACAGGGATGAAGTGTGTGGCTGCGCAATCAATAAAGAGTGCCATCGAATTTGTGTTTGCCCACATCAAAGATACAGGGGGGCTGGCCTACTGGAATTTGAGAGGGCAGAGGTGCAGTTCTTCTCTGTTTCATGGATACCTACCTATAACGTTCGACAATCGGTGTGTGTGTGTGTGGGGGGGTAGAGACCGGTCGACTAGTATATGTGTGGGGAAGGAGAGAGACCTAGCTATGTATTGAGGGAGATCGATCGACATCCATGGATATGTGCAGCAGAGGAATAAGGTTGGGAAAAAGACAAAGGTAGAGCGTCGGAGGGTTTGTGGTGGAGTGGCGCCTCACAAATGGTGGGAGAGGCCTGCTAGACAAACGGAGGGTATGAGTGCAATATCAATAAGAGAGGGCGGGGGATGTCTGTCTGTCTATGCACGTGCGTGTGAGAGATGGGTCGGGAGGTATTCAAGGATGATGAGGGGAGAAGATATGGTTGTGGTAAGCATGCGTAACTACATAGGAAGATCAACCGTCGTGTGTCCGAGAAAAGGAGAGACATAACTAGCGAGGTAAGTGTATCGGTGCTTGGTGAAAACGAATTATAGTCGACCTAGCTATATGTAGGGAGATCAGTTCATATACACGCCTGCATGTGTTAGAAGCAAATAAGGTCCGGAGAGGCAGACAGGGGGAGAGGGTGTGGCTAGGAGGTGGTGCGAGAGGCCTACCATGTCGAGGGGGGAGGAGTGTGCGAGCATGTGATTAATGAAAAGAGGGGCGGGAGTGTGCACCTGCATGGAATTGTATTGGACATATGGGGGCATGGACGGTGAGAAGAGAAGAGGGGAAGTATATATGTGTTTGTGTATGCACACTTGGCTAGAGAGGTATATCGACCGGTGTGTGCCAGAAAGAAGGAGCCGGGGTCCTACACACACCGCTGGTGGACGACCTAAAGAGAAGTAATGAACGTGCGCGATGGAGGGGACGCTAAGGGTGTGTGAGGGGGGCGGGCGTGTGCATGCACGATAGAAAGTTAGCGCTAGCTAGCTACAAATAGAAGAGGATCGTGAAGGTGTAAAAGACGAACAAAGATCATAATTCATTATAAAAAGGTGGATACGGATACTTGAAGAAGATATCATAATGTAAAACATTGATTATAATTTGGGCTAATGCGTGGCTTTTGCAACTCAGGTCTAAATACTTGTCATAATGTAGGGGGCAGGGCACTATACTTTTTGTGATAAACACGGTGTACTTATGGAACATGGTTTAGATTATGAATATATAGTTAGTACATCAAATGTACTATTATTTGGAATCAACATCAAGTGTATTAAAAAAATAGAATTCGAGTTCATGTAGTACACATGGTTCATATCTATCTCTATAGTAATCATGTGGTGTGTTATTAAGGTAATACACGAATGATGGTTGAAGTTGGCAACAATCATGATTCTAGATTCTTATTGAAATAGAGAAACGAATTCAAATTTAGTTCGAATTGCAGCGGTAGTATAGACATTTGGAATGCACTAAAATGTTGGTATGAGTAGGTTACATGCATTATACGTCAGGCGAAAAAAATTAATTGGACATAACATGGATTCATACTCCCTCCTTCCATCTATATAGGGCGTAATGAGATTTTTAAGACCGACTTTGACTATTGACAAGATTAATAGTACATGACATGCACAATGTGAAAATTATATCATTGAAAGAACCTTTCACAGACGAAGTTAACAGTGTGCTTTGTGTAAGTTGCATGTCTTATATCATTGCTCTAATATTTGGTCAAAGTTAGCATCGAAAAACGCATTAGACCCTATATAGATGGAAGGAGGGAGTAGCTTTGAATAGCATTTGTATAGTAAAACGGGGCAAGACTCTCTCTTTGTGTGGTGTGAATAGTTTTATTTTTTTGTTTTCTTTTTGGTTGAGGGAAGTGCGAATTGATTTGGTACGTACAAGTACAATATTACTATACGTTAGGCTTGTCCCTAAAATTCAACCCGAGTCTTGTTATATCCCGAAAATTCAGATATCGTGCTTCCAAAACTGGCGCCTTCACAACCCGCGCCTTGCTATCCCGAAATTACAACGCGCGCAAAAACTCCCTCCAGCTGCCAAATCCTGACACGCAAAATCCCCCTTCTAACCCTGAGCCGAAAGGGCCGCTAGTTCAAATCGGTGGGGGGTACTTTTGTAACACACCCTACATTTTGGACAAGCGCGTCCCTAAGTCATGCTTCACCCCCTCCCATCGCCCCCTTTTCTCCATTCGAAATCCCAGGCCGCCATAACCTCTCCGCTCCAGCCGCGAAACCCCACCCTCCTCTGTCTGCCACGTTACCGCTGCCCAGCCGGAGCCTCTTCCCCGACGACGTCGTCCACCACAACAACTCGACATCCCTCGTCCACCTCCTCGGATGAGGATCCGTCGTCCATCTCGCTGTCCCACCGGTTCAGCCGCCCCGTCCTCCACCTCCAAGGAGCTGCTACGATGATCGCCTCGTCTATCGCGGCTGCTCCATCCCCACATCGCCGCCTTAACCTGCTCCACCGGAACCGCAGCATCCTCACCGACTCCTCGGACGAAGCCGAGGCCTACTCGGCGCCACCAAAGAGGTTGTACACTCATCGCATCGCACCTTCTCCTTAACTCGACCTCTCGGCACCAACAGTGCTCCATTCCGCACCCCCATGGAGCGGCTACCTTGAAGCCGGATCCGCAGGCGACATCTCCATGGCGGCTCTCCCCCAGTGCGAGGCCCCTTCGGTGGCAGTGTCCATACCAGCCGGATCTGCTGCTGCTGCTCCAGCTCTCGCTCGCTCGCTCACGCTGCTGCTGCTGCTCTGGCTCTCGCTCGATCGCTCGCTCGCCCAGCTGCTGCTGCTGCTCTCCCCCTCGCTCGTGTTGCTACTTTGCTCCAATTAAGCCACACTTCAGTCGACTGAATTGATTTTTGGGTCAGTCGATTTTTAGGGGTTGGGGGGGGGGCTCACCGGAGTTAAGGAAGAACCACCCGCAGTGGGGATGGGGGCTCGCCGGAGAGGTACCCCACTATCTACCTTAGGGTTTAGGGTAGGGGGGGCCTAGAGGGCTGGCCGGGGCGGCGGTGGCGAGTTGTTTTGGGGCGGCAAGGCGGCGCCGGGGCCGGTGGTTCGGCCGGTGGTGGCAGGCGGCTCAGGGGTGTGCAAGTTGAAGATGAACTGCAGGCCCTCCCTAAACTACATGTCAAGTGCCTCTCTGCTACCATTGCGTTCAGTTTCGACAGTAGCATTCAGATTCCACAATAAATTTCAGTTTCGACAGTTAAGTTCAGAGTCAACAGTTTTTACCTCATCTGTTGTAGTCAGGTGGTTTTTGGTGATGTTAATTTTACATCCATTTTACATCATCTATTGGAGATGCTATTAGAATCCCACTTGATATTGACGATGTCTGTCTTGTGCTGCTTCAGCCTTGATGTCTTACGGCTCACCGGAGCTGCTCCAACGACAGAACGATCCATCACAACAGAGCAGTGCCCCGAACGCCGTCTACAGATTCCTCAGATCTTCCTCCACACCTCTGACAGCCACCTCTGCCTCAACTGCTTCAGCGACCAACCCAACGATGTTGAGGTCGACACGGCTACGGCAAAGAGGTTGTACACTTGTTGCATCACTTATTACTATACATTCACGTTGATCCATTAGGGCTATTTTGGTTCAACGGAAAAACATAGCAATAGGGAATTTTCAAATGGCACTCTACTATTCAATTATTCATGCATTTTGTTGAAAGGAATGAAGCAAAACATCCACCTGGACCTACTTTTCAAAATCCTATGCATGAAAAGAAAACCAAGTGCATTAGTGCCAGAATAACATTCTAACTGTACACGCTTTCATATGGTTTCTCTTTATTTTGGCCATGTTTCTTTGCATTCCTCCGCTCTTCCAATTCCTGTAAACCAAACACCCAAGTTGACAGAAATCCTGTGTTTACAAATGCTCTGTTTACCATGTGCATTTTCCTATCCTATTCCGATGTTTTTCCTATCCCTGTGTTTTAAGAATCATGCAAGCCAAATGAGCCCTTACAGAATTACTTCAGTTACAGGTACGTGTCGAAGGGAACTTTGTGTGGTTTGTCCTGCTCCATCGACAGAAGCATCCACCAAACCAGACATCACGACTCCTGACCGTCTTTCGCCGCCTCAGCTCTCCTTCCCTTCCGCTGGCACCCACCCCAACGGCATCACCATCATCGACTCAACAGATGAACCTGAGGAGTACACGGGTCCACAAGAGAGGTCGCACTCTTTTGTTTCTGCTTATGTTATGCATTGCTTAAACTTACCTGCTAGTTTATCGTCCTGTTCATCTCTTGGACTCCCAAGTCAGGTCCAAATTAATGTTCAAACTTGAGTTCTAAATTAGTTGTGGGGCACATATCGAGGAAGCAATGAATAGTATGTCTGTCTAATATCTGGTTCACCTAGGGTATGCCTATGTTGTTTATCTTGGGTGGGAAACAAATAGTAAAGCAATCATCATCTGTTTTTTTATTAATTTAAAGCAATCATCAGCCTGCTATCATTATTTTTGGATCCATCCACTGGTTGTTACCATCACTCTAAATTTCCGCATGCTCTCCTTACATAATCTCACCATATTTTTTCGTATGCATGTCAGATATTGTACACAGTCATGCTGAACATGTAGAGAAAAATAGAAGAGTTTTGTGCGACAATACAATGTCATGCATGCATCGCTCCATGGTGGGTTCAATGGCAAACCCTCCCCACCCCTCTCCAGATTGTAATCCAGAGGAAGATATCTGTTCTGAGGCGGATTCAGACGCCGCTGACCACTCCTATTTACCCCCCAAGGTGTTTGCTCTACCTTGGCATGATGATGTTAGTCATATCATGCATATGTTGCCTTGCAGTGCCTACTTTTGACATCATATATGTCATCTTCTTAGTTTAGACATGTTCTGTAATGCCACCTGTTTAGTTTCATGTCTTTTAGCCAGCCATAATATATGTGAAATGTGCAATGCCATCCTGTTTAACCAGGCATCATATATTTGAATTATATCTTGCCCATCCTTTTCTTCATTACATTTCCATTTGTCGACAATGTTTGTACATTAAACTACTCTTCCTGTGAATCAGCCATTTGGGTCGGAGATGGAAAAATCTAGAGTGAAAAAAGGCCTTTAGAGCAGACAGTGCTACCTGTCGAAGCAGATCTCTTGTTGGGTCCCGATGGCTCCTCAGAGATGGATTTAGAGACAGATGACCAGTCCTATTCCCCTACTGAGGTCTATGCTCTAACTTGGCACGGTTATACTGCTCATATCATGCATACAGTGTCTTGCATTGCATCGTTTAGACATCATATACACAATACTTAACACCATGTTCTTAGTTCAGACATCATATCGAATGCCCTCTGTTTAGCATATAAATCACATATGTGGATTAAATGGTGCGATCCTGATTACTTAGATAACATGTAGGTGAATTATGTCATGCGATCCTATTTAGTTATTCATCATATCTTTGAATTATGTTATGCTATGCTATCTAGTTTAGATAGACATCATATATGTGAAATTATGTCATGCTATCCATTTTAGTTAAACAATATACATGTCAACTATTTCATGCCCTCTTTTTTCCACACTATCTATTGCATCTGTCTCTCATACAATGTCTGTACATTCAACTATGTTTCCTGTTTATCAGCCATTTGAATTGGAGCAGGTGATGCCAGTATCTAGCGGAATAAAAACACGGTCTTCAAATAAAATAGTGCTACCTCTTGGTGGAGATAGAACCCCGGTTGTACATGCACAAGAACCAGCCCTACCACACATAACCCAAAATCTCGCAGATTGTACCCCTACTGCGATGGACAGAGAACCAGCTTCCCCCAATCTAACCCCAACCCGAGCCGATAGTAACCCAGTTCCTGTTGACACAACACCATCTCCATCACAGAGCTCCCAAACAAGAGTAGTTAGTAAGGCAGCTCCAGTGCCCAAAGGGCCAGTACTATCACGGCGAACCCCAACTCCACCAGTTAGTATGCCTATTCCTGTGGAGGAAGCACAACCAGCCAGTCGTAGTTTATCATCTATCGCATTTGATGTTGTTAAATCGTATGTGCGTATCTTCCCATCTTGGAAATATTATACTGAAGATGAAGGAAAATGCCAGTTGCAGGTGTTTGTCCAGGAGTTATGTGTAAGTAATGTTATTCATGGCAATTACTTTGCTTCGTCCCATACATCCTACCTCCACGATGGTTATAATACAGCAAATTTTCCCATTTTTCTCTATAGAGAAGGACCGATTTGGAAACTCAGGATGAGGTAACCTGTGCTAATATACCTCTGCTATCTTCAAGAATGCTTGGTGGCAGTATCTGAATTACCTGAAGAAAACATACTTCACGAAACTCATCAAATTCCCTTACGTTCTCCTGAGACACATTTACTGGACGATGACTGGGAAGGCCTTGTTCTGTACTGGTCTCGAACCAAGAATCTGGTAAGGTCTATGAGCTCATTTTCTATTTTTAAGTATTATATTCTTGTGTCTTATTGTACTCTATTCATGTAGAACAAGTGCCTAAACCTGAAGTACAACCGTTCTAATTTAAGATTCCATTGCTATCATAGTTCAAAAAAGCGCTAGGCGTTAATTGTGTGTTTTGCCACCGCCTTGCGCTTTACTGACCAAAGCGCATGCTTATGTGCAATTATGCACAGGTTAAGCGTAGTTATGCGCAATGCATTTTGCCAACGCCTAGAGCCTAGACGCGCTTAAGCGCTCGCTTAGGCGCGCCTTTTTTAACTATGATTGCTTTGCTCTTGTATCACTGTATTTACTGATATAAACTTATTTTTAAATTGAAGGATCCAATAGAAACTCCAATGGCACAGCAGGTATGTTCACGCATGTTTCTTTAACAGGTTTGTTCTTATCAATAGCTCTTTTGATTTCAATTTCAATTGTGTATACAGTTGACTTTCATATCATGCATATTACTAGTATCACAACAGAGCCAATAGTGTTGTTGTACATGTAGACCCGTGGTACCCATCTGAAATCTTGTTGTGCCGTGTAGTTTCCCACGCTTTGTATTCTTTCACTGCTGCTTTGTCTTGAACTGATATGATTTGAACCGTGTCTCTATTTTGATTTGGCAAGACAATGCAGTGACCATAGGACATAGATATATGTTTGTTTGATGCTTTTATTATGTACTAGTACTTGGCAATAGAAGACTTGGTAGTTTAATCCTGTCCACCTTACTAATGAACTGGTTCACCAAAATGAGTTTCATATACTAGTACATGCTAAACTTGTTATGTGTCTGCTTGTTTCTTCTTTTAGAATGCTGACAGAATATTGGGGAAGAGTGCCTTATTAAGCAATGGTAAAGGAAGTAATGCAGATAAGATTCAGGATAGTGACACATCCTTGTTGGTCTCCAACAAAGATGATAAAACAGCTAAGGAAGACTATCTTGAAGACAGCGAGACAACCCCAAAGTCATGTCTTGGTTTAGTTTTCGAGTTCCTGGCCACTACCGCTTGCACAAGCTATTCAAACTTACTGTATGAATCAGTATGGTTTCTTGAGTCTCAACTACAAGCTGAAAGACATCGATCAGCTGTGCTACGACAAGAAGCGGAAGGACTGCGGAAGTCCCTGGAGGATTCAGATGCATACTTTCTGGTGCAACAACAAGCATTGGAGGATTTTAGCACCAAACAGGACAAAGCTAATCAGCTTGCTAAGCTTATTGCCAGCATGGTGGATACCCAGGATAGCATTTCTTGAGCTCTTCTGAAGTTGTTTCAGTTATGCTCTAGTTTTGCTGCCGCGTTTATTTGCACTGGTGGCCAATTTTGACGACCAGTGTATGTAATATGCTGCTTTGTTCCCTATATTTGCACTGGTGGCGAACTTTGATGCCCAGTGGATGTAATATGTGTAATAGCGGTAATAGGCTAGCCTTAATTGCTTGCTTATTTATTTCCTTATTGTCTTGTTTAGTTGTTTGCTTGTAATCACTGCAGTTCTTTTTTTGTGTTTTTCTAGTGGTCACAATAGCCTATTTTTGGTAACTAGGCCAAAATAATCATGGCAACACACGGACTGTTGTAACCATGGGCCTCCTGCAGGCCGTATGATCCATGGGCCTTCGTTCGGCCGTAGGACCATTGGCCTTCTATACGGGCCGTAGGATCCATCGGCCTTCTATACGGGCCTTAGGGATCAATGGGCCTTCTACGAGCCGTAGGGTCCATGGACCTTCTACGGGCCGTACAATCCATGGGCCTTCTACGGGCCGTACTACCCATGGGCCTCATATGGGCCGTAGGATCCATGGGCCTTCTACGGGGCGTATCATCATTTCGCCAATCATGGGCCGTACTATTCATGGACCATAACGGGCCGTTAATAGGCCGTATTTGATAACTCTATGAAAACAGCCCAACGGGAACGGCCCAACGTATTAACGGTCCGCAAACGGGCCGACTGTAACGACGGGCTGAATTTGGCCCACAAGCAGAAAATGACAGTAATGGGCCGTATGTAACCGAATGCTGCAAACGAGCCCATGAATCAATGGACCCCGAGAAGGCCGAAAGATAACTTGAGCTGGAAACGGCCCAATGGAATAACGGGCCGTTAGTGGGTATAAAGTGATACACTGTTCATTACGGGCCAGTTTCACCACGGGCGTTAATGGGCCAAGAGTTACAAAGGTCCTCATATGGGCCGAAAGAAGTCATGGGCCACACATGGGCCGGAAGTTAAAACAGGATGAATCATATTGGACGGCCCAGATGACGCTACTGGGCCTAATTCGGATAGGGCATAACGGGCCTGGGTTAGCGGGCTGTAAATGGGCTATATGTGAACAGGCCGTTAACAGGCTTTCCGTGGGCTGGCCCGCCACCTTTTGACCAAGTCAAACGACCCGGCCTTTTCACAGGAATGGGCCTCTGTTGGGCCGTGCCACGTGTCGCCGTATCATAGGCGCCTTCGGTCCAATGAGCGGATGACATCTGACCCAACGGTGAGCCGACACGTGTTTCCTCCAGCCAATGATGATTTTACATGTGGAAAATCACCATTGGTCGGGGCTGTTAACGGGTTATCAGATCCAAAACCCGACCCGATAGCTTAACGACGTTCCATTACGGTGGATGCCACGTGTCAGTCAACCTTGACGAAAGCACTTCTGTGACGCGCGATTTATCGTCATGGAAGTGGACACTTCCGTGATGATAATTTTGGTAATGTCATGGAACACTTCTAGGACAGCACAGGTATGACTATCTTGATTCCGTCATAAATTTGTCATGGATGTACATGCATGACAAAAAACGCAACCTACTGTTACAAACACGTATCATCACGGAAGTGTATTTTTTTGTAGTGATTCTCCTCATGCCCTCACACAATGCGAGATGCCGTGATTCCACTATTGGTGCCCTTGAAGGCGGCAACCGAACCTTTACAAACAAGGTTGGGGCAATCTCCACAACTTAATTGGAGGCTCCCAATGACACCGCGAAGCTTCACCACAATGGACTATGGCTTCATGGTGACCTCAACCATCTAGGGTGCTCAAACACCAAGAGTAACAAGATCCGCTAGGGATTAGTGGGGGGAATCAAATTTCTCTTGGTGGAAGTGTAGATCGGGGCCTTCTCAACCAATCCCGAGCAAATCAACAAGTATGATTGGCTAGGGAGAGAGATCGGGTGAAAATGGAGCTTGGAGCAACAATGGAGTATTTGGGGGGAAGAGGTTAGTCAACAATGGGGAAGAAGACACCTTTATATAGTGGGGGGAACAATCCAACCGTTACCCCCCACTCAGCCCCGCAGAGAGCAGTACTATCGCTTGGGTGGGCGGTACTACCGTTGAGCCAGCGGTCCTGCCGTTCCACCCTAGCGGTACTGCCACACAAGAGAGAGGTGCAAAGGGCTTGGACCCAGAGCGGTAGTACCATGGAGGAATGGCGGTACTACCGCTGAGAAGCGGTACTACCACCACTACTGCCGCAGCTAGTGCCGCAAAACCCGACACAAGAAAAAGAGCCCTCGAGTCGAGGCGGTAGGAGCACGGAGCCGCAGCGGTACTACGGCCGAGGGCTCCAAGCGGTACTACTGCTCTGAGGGGCGGTAGTGCCGCTTGATGCACTTCAGCGGTACTACCGTTGTGGCCCGCGGTACTATTGCTGGGACCAGAAAAAGCAGAGATTGGGGCGAAGGATATCTACATTGAAGCGGAATGGTATGGCGGGTGCGGTAAGGAAGTGTACGTGTTGATTCCACCCTAACCTTACCAAAGCAGATCCCCTCTTGATAGTACGGTGACTCCTACGGAACTAGTCCACCAACATAGTAACGAAAAGAGCTGCACCGTCTTGAATGGAACACCGAGGGGAGTGAATCATCTCGTGCCAAAGAATGAATCTCTGAAAAACTCAATGCACCCGATTAGTCCGCAAAAGCATTGTCATCAATCACCAAAACACCTTAGGGATAAATATGCCCTTACAATCTCCCCCTTTTTGGTGGATTGATGCAATACGGGATTTGCACAAAACGAGTAATGACATAGAATATGCACAAAACCCACACCTCTAAAATATAGACGGGCTCCCCCTAGATGTGTGCTATCTAGATAAGTGCTTTGGACTGCACGACACACATACTAGGATCAATGCTCCCCATACATTTTAGAGACCAACAACCTACGCAAGATATATGAGAGCAAGGTATATAACAGGATAAGCATGCAAGCTATAAGGTACCAAAGTACAAGATGGACATAGATAAGATAACGATAAGGTAGCATAACGATAAGGTAGCATATGTCTCACACTATAAGGTACCAAAGTACACGATGGACATAGATAAGACAACGATAAGGTAGCATATGTCTCACACCATATGTTTGGAACTTAGGTCTCACAGGCACAAAACCAAACAAAGCAAATTGCGAGAAAACACAATGACACCACAAAGACACACTCGCAAACACTGGCAATGACACAAATCCCTACACTCTCTCCCCCTTTGGCATCGAGACACCAAAAGGGCAGAGAGCGAAGCTATGGCTCCAGGTGAGAGCAAGAGAGGATCTCGAACATCAAATCCCAGCGGGATCGTCGGCACCGCCGTCATCGGTCGGAAACTGCTCGGCGTCGGAATCTGTCCACGGGCAGTGCTGCTGAATCCACTCCTCCACCTCGGTGATCTGGCCCTCAGATCCACTGTTCATAGTTGCACCCAACTGACGCATGAGCTCCTTGTGACATCCCCTAGCCTTCTTATCCTCCACATGAGTCATATACTGACCGTGAGACTCCATGCAGAAAAGCTTCTTCATCTTGAGCTTGAGCTTCTTTGCCCAAGAAGGCTCTACCCCAGATGGCTCATAGTCATCGTCATCATCAGCCTCAGCCTCATCCTCCTCAGTCTCCATAGAAGTAGCAGACGATGTATCGCCAGACTTAGGTACCTGAGTGCCCCAGTTGTCCTTCTTCCTCAGACACTTAATCTCATGAGACACTAGCTCTCCAGTCTCTAGCACAATGTTGGGATAGACTTGATCCCAAGCCTTCTCAATGAGCAACATGATGAACGGTCCATAGATCGGGCACTTGCGCTTAGAGATAGCAGATAAGAGCTCAGACCACATAACATGAGAAACGTCCAAGGACTCGCCAGTGTTTGCTTCCTTCTAATGCTGGCAGAAAAGAAGCATGTCCACGAGATAGGAGTGCACCATATCCAGATTCCCGATATGAGGGAAGAGGGTCTCACGGAAGACACGGTGAAGAATGTCCAGAAAGGCAGGCATCTCATATGATTCCTTCTTAGTTTCAGGGTTGACCTTCAGAGTGCAGTAGGGCCAGAGAGCTTGCTTGTGAGTGGAGGTAGCGTTGCGGTGAGGGCAAAAGCCAACAGGATTCTCAATCCCGTGATCTTCCACCCCAATTAAATCCATGAAAGCCTTTCACTTGACAGAGAGCAACTTGCCATTAGTCATCCAAGTCAGAGTCCTGCCCTCATCAGTCCCTAGATGGACAGTGGCATAGAATTGAGCCACAATATCTGCATCAAAGTCCTTGTTGAACTGCATAATTCTGAGAATGTTCAGCTGAGAGCACATCTGAAGAGCTTCGCCAAAGTACTCAGGATCCTTCTCCATGTAGTCTGTGTCGATGGAGTGCACATTAACATAGAGATTCTTCTTAGCCTTGAGCACATCAAAGAAGATGGCAAACTGAAAGCGGTTCCAGAACGGGCGGTTGACCAAAGTGGGTTCTTGGTCTTCCACATAGGGATTGCGGCGACGCCTAGCCTAGAACTCCTTGGCATTCATTTGGGGCACAGTTTTGCCCCTTGGCTTTGATGCAGTCTTCTTCTTGGGTTGAGGTGGAGGTGGAGGTGGAGCACTCAAGGAACCGCCTGCTGACTCGGATGTGTGGTAGCGCTTCGACGTGGCATGATTGGGGTTGACACGGTGAGCTTGAGGCTCAGTATGTTCATCACCTGGAACCAAACACAAGAACACGCAAAACAACCAGAAAGAACGAGCATAAGCCAACCAACACAACAAAAGGATCAAGGTATGGCAGGGATAAGATGGAACTTGGCAGGCAGCGGTAGTACCGCGACCTGCAAGCGGTAGTACCGCTCCAAAGAGAGCGGTAGTACCGCTCGAGGCAGGGAAACAACAGTTCCCTACTACCGTGGTCAGATCCGGCACTACCGGCCTGTCAAATTCAAAAATATTCCTACCAAACTCTAATCTAGTAAGTCTAGTTTCCTTCTCCAACCTACTCAAGCCTAGATTTAGCCAAAAATCTAGAGATGCGACCACTATTGCCCCTAAAACACAAGATCTGAAAACGAGACAAAATGAGAGAGGAACGGGGGCAATACCAGCATCCATGGCAAGAGAACAAGGTGGGGAGCGACTCCACCGAAGGAAATGGAGAGGAACGCCCCGGAGAAGGAGATCCGCCGGAGCCCTCCCGCGGCAATGCGTTGCTGGAGAGAGGAACATGAACGAGGGGGCGAAGCGAATGGGTATGGGGGAGAAGAAACCTCCCCCTGCCCCGATATAACCCCCTAGTCCCGCCCCGCAGCGGTAGTACCGCGCTGGGGGCGGTAGTACCGCTCATAAGCGTAGTGCCGCGCACCACCAGCGGTAGTACCGCCCAGCACGCCACGGCAACTAAACAACACGACTTAGCTCGAGGAGAAAACAAAAGGCAAGAAGACGAGAGAACACACCAGCAAGAAGCCAAGACATACCTCTTCAAGAGAGAGTGGTGGCCGAGGCCACCCATGTTTGAGTCAAGAGTTATGGCGCCGCGAAGATTTTAACCTTGGGCCCATGACCAAAACTCGTCTTTGAAGCACAAGTACCATCAAAATGGCTAATGTGAAAGACTTGATCAATTTATGCATAATGGGGGGAGGGAGAGTTCATTGAGAGAACAACACTCCCCCTATGTCCATGCCTACATCTAAACTAGACACCAAATTGAGTGTGGTGGGGTGTGCAAGGGTTCAAGTCACATTGCTCGAATCAATGATATTTAGCTCATGCCTTAACTCGCGAAATCTTGCTTCATCCAAGGGCTTTGTGAAGATATCTGCAAGGTTATCATGAGTGTTGACATAGTTGAGCTTGATCTCTCCTTGTCTAATGTGATCCCGGATGAAGTGATACCGAATCTCAATATGCTTCGTCTTGAAGTGTTGCACTGGGTTAAGAGAGATCTTGATGGTGCTTTCATTGTCACACAAAAGAGGCACTTTTTCACAATTGACACCGTGATCCTTTAAAGTTTGCCTCATCCAAAGAAGTTGTGCACAACAACTGCCGGCGGCCACATACTCCGCTTTGGTGGACAAGAGAGATACACAACTTTGCTTCTTGGAAGACCAACTCACCAAAGAGCAACCAAGAAATTGGCACCCTCCGGAAGTGGACTTCCTATCCACTTTGTCTCCCGCCCAATCAGAATCCGAATACCCTACAAGCTTGAAGTTTGCGCCCCTTGGATACCATAAGCCAAAGTTTGAGGTATGAGCCAAATATCGAAAGATTCGCTTGACCGCCACATAGTGACTTTCCTTAGGTGCGGCTTGAAACCATGCACAAATTCCCACACTCAACATGATATCCGGTCTAGATGCACAAAGGTAAAGCAAGGATCCAATCATGGAGCGATATAACTTTTGATCCACCGCTTTACCATTGGGATCAATGTCAAGTTGGCACTTGGTGGGCATTGGAGTGGAAGCCGGCTTGACATCACTTAGCTTGAATCTCTTGAGCATGTCTTTAGTGTATTTGGCTTGGTTGATGAAGGTACCTTCTCTTCTTTGCTTCACTTTGAATCCGAGGAAGAACTTCAACTCTCCCATGGAAGACATCTTGAACTTTGAGGTCATGAGATTGGAAAATTCCTCATTGAAAGCTTTGTTAGGAGAACCAAAGATAATATCATCAACATATAGTTGGCACACAAACAACTCCCCTTTGACCTTCTTAGTAAAAAGAGTGGGGTCGATTAGCCCAACTTCAAATCCACGACCTTGTAACAACTCGGTAAGGTGGTCATACCACGCACGTGGGGCTTGTTTAAGGCCATAGAGTGCCTTATCGAGTTGATACACATGACCGGGAAAGTAGGGATCCTCGAACCCAGGGGGTTGTTTGACGTAGACCAACTCATTAATGCGACCATTAAGAAAAGCACTCTTCACATCCATTTGTTGCAACTTAAAGTTATGATGAGAAGCATAGGCAATTAACATGCGAATGGACTCAAGGCGAGCAACGGGAGCAAAGGTTTCACCGTAGTCGATACCCTCAGCTTGGGAGTAGCCTTGTGCTACCAAACGAGCCTTGTTGCGAATGATAGTTCCATGAGCATCTTGCTTGTTCTTGAATATCCACTTGGTTCCGATGACATTATGGTTCCCGGTTGGCCTTGGCACCAATCTCCACACCTTGTTGTGCTTGAAATTGTTGAGTTATTCATGCATCAAATTGAGCCAATCCGGATCCTCAAGAGCTTCAAAAACCTTTTGGGGTTCCACACATGAGACAAACGCATGATGTTCACAATAGTTTGCTAATTGTCTATGAGTGCTTACCCCCTTAGTTAAGCTTCCAAGCACATTCTCCATGACGTGCCCTTTGGTGGTGAGCTTGGAAGCAATCTTGGCGGCACGACGCTCCAATTACTTCTCGGAAGTGAGATGAGGAGAGGAAACTTGATCATCTTGAGCATCGTTTTGAGCTTGTTCTTGATCTTGAGCTTGCTCTTGATCTTGAACTTGCTCGGTGGTGAGAACTTGACCTTGGGCATCATGTGGTGGTTCACCACCATCTTGAGGGTGATCTTTCCCTTGATCTTGTTCATTTGGTTGAGGGTCTTCACAATGTTCTTCGGAAGCGTGTGGGTCTTGGGTTGGTGATGGTTCCACTTGAGTGGAACATTGTCCTTCTCCTTCGGCCACAAGGGGTTCCTCAATGGGTAGGATATGACCAACACCCATTCTTCTTATGGCTTGGGGAGGAATTTCATCACCTACATCACAAGTACCACTTTGCTCCACTTGGGAGCCGTTATTCTCATCAAACTCCACGTTACACGTCTCCTCAATAAGTCCCGTGGACTTATTGAGAACACGGTAAGCATGGGAGTTTGTAGCATAACCAACTATGCCCTCATGAGCTCTAGCCTCAAATTTAGACAAACATACACCTTTCTTGAGGATGAAACACTTACACCTGAACACCCGAAAGTACTTGAGGTTGGGCTTGTTGCCAGTGAGTATCTCATATGGAGTCTTGTTCAAGACTTTGCGGAGGTAGAGCCGATTAGATGCATGACATGCGGTGTTGATGGCTTCGGCCCAAAAGTTGTAGGGAGACTTGAACTCCGCCATCATGGTCCTTGCCACATCCATCAACGTCCGGTTCTTCCTCTCCGCTACACCATTTTTTTGAGGGGTGTAGGGTGCGGAATATTGATGCTTGATTCCCTCATCACTCAATAAATCGTCCAAGGTGTAGTTCTTGAACTCGGAGCCGTTGTCACTCCTTATAGTCAAGATCTTTGCATTGTGTTGACGTTGAGCTTCATTTGCAAAGTCGATGACGGTTTGTTGGGTCTCACTCTTCCTCTTGAAGAAATATACCCAAGTGTATCTTGAATAGTCATCCACAATCACCAAGCAATACTTTCTACCCCCAAGACTACCAAATAATGGAGGCCCAAAGAGGTCCAAGTGAAGGAGCTCCAAAGGCCTCTTCGAGTAGATGATAGTCGTGGGAGGGTGAGCCTTCTCATGTAGCTTTCCTTTGATACAAGCACTGCAAGCACGATTTTTGGCAAAACTAACATTTGTTAGTCCACGGACATGGTCCCCCCTTGAGAAGACTTTGCAAAGATCTCATATTGACATGGACTAGACGGCGATGCCAAAGCCATCCCACATCAACTTTAGCCATTAGGCATGTTGCGGTCTTAGTGGGTCGCTCCGAAAAGTTAATCACATAGAGACCATTCTCGACATGCCCAACAAAGGCTACTTTAAGAGTCTTGCTCCACAAGAGGGCCACGGTATCAATATCAAAGAATGTGGCAAAGCCCATGATTGCAAGTTGACGAACGGAAAGTAAATTGTATGCAAGGGACTCAACGAGCATGACCTTCTCGATCGTGAGATCATGAGAAATGACAACCTTGTCGAGTCCCAATACCTTAGAGGATGAGGCATCACCCCACTCGACATTGGTGGGCATAGATGGAGTCTTGAGTACGTCCATCACCAAGTCCTTGCTTCCGGTCATATGATTTGTAGCTCCACTATCGAGCAACCATGACCCCCCACCGAAAGCAAACACCTACAAGAGATCAATGCTTGGTTTTAGATACCCATTTTGTAATGGGTCCTTTGATGTTAGTGACGAGGGTCTTAGGAACCCAAATAGACCATTCAATGTACTCATAAGGAGAACCAACAAATTTGGCATAAACACGCCCATCACTAGCACGACATAACACATAAGAAGGGTTAATGTCGTCGGCTTTGTTGGGAAGGGTGGTATTTCCCTTCTTGACACCATCACCCTTCGCATTGTTCTTCTTCTCCTTGGAAGCACCCTCTCCCTCCTTTACAAAAGTTTGCTTGAGAGGAGGAGGTCGTTTGGTCTTGTCATTTTTCTTCTTGTTCTTGGGCTTGGTGCGAACCCAATCCCCTCCTTGGCCACAACTTCCTTTTGATTGCTCAAAAGGTCGTTGAGGTTCTTCTCACCTTGTATGCATGACACAAGGCCTTTCTCAAGTTGCTCCTTCAACTTAGAATTTTCCTCAATAAGATGCACATGCTCACAACATGGGTTAGTAGCACATGTATTATCGATTAAGACCATATGAGGAAAAGTGGCTTTCTCCTTAGTTAGCTTCACTTGGAGTTGAACACGAGACTCCTTGAGGCTAGCATGAATACCTTTCAAGGCCTTGTGAGCCTTGTCAAGTATATCAAACTCCTCCTTGAGTCTAGCAAGATCAACCCCAAGTTTGGCCTTCTCGGAATTTAGCACACGAGAAACAACAAGAGCATGATCAAGATCTTTCTTTAACTTAGCATGATCATCGTTGTGTGACTCCTCAAGAGCCAAACGAAGACCATGCTCTTCCTCAAGGGCATTGGAAAGATCCAAAATCTCATCGTCATAGTCTCGACTATGCCCCTCCATCTTAGATATAGTATCTTCATGAGCCTCGATCATGCCATTGGCTTCACCAAGTTGTTCCAAGAGAGCAACGAAGTGCTTCTTGGATTTACCCTTGAGTTTACCCATAAAGGACTCAAATTCATTCTCCTCAACACTAGATCCCTCATGTTCATCAATGCAATCCGTCAAACAAGGATGAACAATGAAGGTAGTTTTGATGTTGGCGGTTACCTTATTGGTGGCTTTAGCCATGAGGCACTTGGCAGTGATGCTCTCATTTGGAGAGTCGAATAGAGACACCGGTGGAGTTGCCGCAATGGCAATGGAGGCCATGGTAACTGACCCACCATCTTCATCATCATCATCCTCATTGTACTCTTCCTGTACCACCAAAGCCTTGTGAGGAGTCTTCTTGGTGAAGTTGCTCTTGTTGGGGAAAGACTTGGCCTTGTGCTTTCGGATGAGCTTGCCACCATTGTCTTCCCTCTTTTCATAAGGACACTCCGCAACAAAATGACTCACATTGCCACAATTATAGCAAGTTCTCACATGTTGCTTGACCTTAGCACCACTTGAGTTGCTCTTGTTGAAGTTGGGTCTTGAGTTCTTCTTGTTCCAAAATTGTCTAGAGGCAAGGGCCATGTGTTCATGATAGTCATACTTTGTATCTTTGGGGTTGCTCTCCTCTTCTTCCTCTTCTTCCTCTTCTTCAACACAAACTTTGGCCTTCAATGCTAGGTTGGGCTTCTTTGCTCTTTGAGAGCGAAGTACCGCATTGTCAGCAGTCTTATCCAAGATGCTCATAGCAACAAACTCATCCAACACCTCACTTAATGTCAAGGTGTGGAAGTCCGGCCTTTGACGAATGAAGGAGGACATGGCCTTGTGATAAGGCATCATTGCCTTGAGAAATTTGCGCTTGATCCAATTGTCATCCGTGTCCTTGCTCCCATGATCTCGGAGTGAGACCGTGAGTTTGGTTACTCTCCGATAAAGTTCACGTGGTTCTTCATCCTCTTTCATTGCAAACTCGTCGGCCTCATCTTGCACCACCTCATAGTTGGAGCGTTGAATGCTTGCACTTCCTCGGTAGAGGGACACAACTTGGAGCCATGCATCCTTGGACATGGCATAGGGCCGAAGGTGAGGAAGATCTTCGGGAGGAATTGCATCTTGGATGACGAAGAGAGCATTTTCATTGAATTGATTATCCGCGGCTTCTCTAGGAGTAAAGTTGCTTCGGCCGTGCAGATAAAAACCTTCTTCAATAATTCTCCAAAGGTTAGTGTTCACATGATTTAAATGATGCTTAAAACGATAGACCCAAGAATCAAAATCCTCCTTTTTATCAATCTTGGGGGGAGGACCGGCATGATTCAAGTGAGTAGAAGGAATCGATCCACCATAAACCGGTGGAGGTTCCACATGAGCAAAGATGCCGGTGCCATTCGTACAACTAGAAGGAAGGGCTTTCTCGCTAGTACCTCCCCCCTTGTCAGAGGTAGCATCCGTCACCTTGTTGGTGGGATCACCCACTTTCAACGGTGCGGTGGAAAGTTTAAGCCCTTCTAAGAAATCCTTAAACATGTCTTTGACCTCGGTCGTCATGGAGGTTCTCAATGTGTCCAAAGCCACATTGAATTCCTCACGTGAGATCGAGGTGGCCCCAACGGCCATAGACGAGAAAGGATTCACACCGGAGTGCTCCTCCGCTCCGTCTACGGTGTCAACCATACTCTTTGGACGGTAAAGTCCTTAAAAAAGAGATGAGGCTCTGATACCAATTGAAAGGATCGATATAGTTGACTAGAGGGGGAGGGGGTGAATAGGCAACTAACAATTTTTCGCTTTTCTTTTACCAAATTAAACTTTGCATCAAATTAGGTTGTCTAGATATGCAACTAGGTGGACAACCTATATGATGCAACAATCACAAGCACACAGGCAAGCAATGAATATAACACAAATAGGCTTGCACAAGTAAAGGGATAAGATAACCAAGAGTGGAGCCGGTGAAGACAAGGATGTGTTACCGAAGTTCCTTCCTTTTGAGGGGAAGTACGTCTCCATTAGAGCGTGTGGAGGCACAAAGCTCCCCAAGAAGCCACTAGGGCCATCGTATTCTCCTCACGCCCTCACACAATGCGAGATGCCGTGATTCCACTATTGGTTCCTGAGGGAGTTCCGGACTAGGGGGTGTTTGGACAGCCGAACTATCATGATCAGCTGAACTCCAAGACTATGAAGATACAAGATTGAAGACTTCGTCCCGTGTCCAGATGGGACTTTCCTTGGCGTGGAAGGCAATCTTGGTGATACGGATATGTAGATCTCCTACCATTGTAACCGACTCTGTGTAACCCTAGCCCTCTCCAGTGTCTATATGAATCGGATGGCTTTAGTCCGTAGGACAAACAACAATCATACCATAGGCTAGCTTCTAGGGTTTAGCCTCCTTGATCTCGTGGTAGATCCACTCTTGTAACACACATCATCAATATTAATCAAGCAGGACGTAGGGTTTTACCTCCATCAAGAGGGCCCGAACCTGGGTAAAACATCATGTCCCTTGTCTCCTATTACCATCCGCCTAGACGCACAGTTCGGGACCCCCTACCCGAGATCTGCCGGTTTTGACACTGACATTGGTGCTTTCATTGAGAGTTCCTCTGTGTCGTCACCGATAGGCTCGATGGCTTCTTCGACCATCATCAACGATGCAGTCCAGGGTGAGACCTTTCTCTCCGGACAGATCTTCGTATTCGGCGGCTTTGCACTGCGGGCCAATTCGCTTGGCCATCTGGAGCAGATCGAAAGCTATGCCCCTAGCCGTCAGGTCAGATTTGGAAGTTTGAACTTCACGGCTGACATCCGCGGGGACTTGATCTTCGATGGATTCGAGTTAAAGCCAAGCGCGCCGCACTGTCACGACGGGCATGACCAAGCTCTGCAGCCGGACAGTACCCTGGAGGCCGCACTCGAGCCCGCCCCGATCTTCAATTCGGAGCTGGCTGCGCAGATCGAGGACGGATGGCTAGACACCGCCTCGGGGGCTGCAACCTCTACATCGATAGAGCCGAACACTGACCTTGTCCCTCATAAAGCTCGTGACTCCGAGGTGCCGGACTCCTCGCCGGACTTCGAACCTCCCGCGCCCCCTCTGATCGAATCCGATTGGGCGCCGATCATGGAGTTCACCGCAGCGGACATCTTTCAACACTCACCTTTCGGCAACATCTTGAGTTCGCTAAAGTACCTCTTGTTATCAGGAGAGCCTTGGCCGGACTGCGGTCAGGACGGTTGGGATGCGGACGACGAAGAAATTCAAAGCCCACCCGCCACCCACTTGGTAGCCACTGTCGATGATCTAACCGACATGCTAGACTATGACTCCGAAGACATCGACGGTATGGACGACGATGCCGGAGACGACCAAGAACCAGCGCCTACCGGGCACTGGAAAGCCACCTCATCATATGACATATACATGGTGGATATCCCAAAGGATGGGAATGGCGAAGGAGCAGCGGAGGATGACCCCTCCAAGAAACAGCCCAAGCGCCGGCGTCAGCGGCGCCGCTCTAAATCCCGCCACAGCAAGAATGGCGATTCCGGCACCGGAGATAATAATATCCCGGACAGTGCCGAAGACAACCCCCTCCAGCAAGACTCAGCGCAGGAGGACGGAGACGCCAGCCCTCACGAGAGAGCGGCAGAAGAAGAGGTAGAGGATTATATGCCTCCCTCCGGAGACGAGGCGAGCCTCGACGACGACGAATTCGTCGTGCCTGAGGATCCCGCCGAACAAGAGCGTTTTAAACGCAGGCTTATGGCCATGGCAAACAGCCTCAAGAAAAAGCAGCAACAGCTTAGAGCTGATCAAGATCTGCTAGCCGACAGATGGACTGAAGTCCTCGTGGCCGAAGAGCATGAGCTCGAACACCCCTCCAAAAGCTACCCTAAACGCAAGCTGCTCCCCCGATTAGAGGAGGAGGCATATGAACCTGCATCACTAGCAGACAATACGGCTGACCGACCACCCCGTGGTCGCGACAGAGAGGCCTCTAGGCCCTTCACTAGAACCGTACCCCGGCATCGCTCGAAAAGCATGAGGCCACAGGGGAATGCTCCGGACTTGCGAGATATATTGGAGGATAAGGCAAGACAATCAAGATCGATCTATGGATCACGTGGGTGCCCCACGATACGTGACGACAACCGTCACGCCGGACACAGTAAGTCCGGCCGGGCCGAACAAAATAGACAAAGCTCTTTTGAGCTCCGTCGTGATATCGCCCAGTACAGAGGTGCCGCACACCCACTATGCTTCACAGATGAAGTAATGGATCATCAAATCCCCGAAGGGTTTAAACCCATGAATATTGAATCTTACGATGGCACAACAGACCCCGCGGTTTGGATCGAAGACTATCTCCTTCACATCCACATGGCCCGCGGTGACGATCTTCACGCCATCAAATATCTCCCCCTCAAGCTTAAAGGACCAGCCTGGCATTGGCTTAACAGCTTGCCAGCAGAGTCAATTGGGAGTTGGGAAGACCTGGAAGCCGCATTCCTCGATAACTTCCAAGGCACGTATGTGCGACCACCAGACGCTGATGACCTAAGCCACATAATTCAGCAGCCAGACGAATCGGCCAGACAATTCTGGACACGGTTCTTAACCAAGAAAAACCAAATCGTCGACTATCCGGATGCGGAGGCCCTCGCGGCCTTCAAGCATAACATCCGCGATGAGTGGGTCGCCCGGCACCTGGGACAGGAAAAGCCGAAATCCATGGCAGCCCTCACATCACTCATGACCTGCTTCTGCGCGGGTGAGGACAACTGGCTAGCACGCAGCAACAACCTCAGCAAAAATTCTGGCAGTCTAGATCTTAAGGACCGAAATGGCAGGTCGCGTCGTAACAAAAACAAACGCCGCATTAACGACGACAATAGTGAGGATACGACAGTCAATGCCGGATTCAGAGGCTCTAAACCCGGTCAGCGGAAAAAGCCATTCAAAAGAACTACTCAGGGTCCATCCAATTTGGACAGAATACTCGACCGCTCGTGCCAGATACACGGCACCCCCGAAAAACCAGCCAACCACACCAACAGGGACTGTTGGGTATTCAAGCAGGCAGGCAAGTAAATTGCTGAAAACAATGACAAGGGGCTGCATAGCAATGACGAGGAAGAGACCCAACCGCCGAACAATAGAGGACAGAAGGGTTCCCCCCCACAGGTGCTGACGGTGAACATGATATACGCAACGCACATACCCAAAAGGGAGCGGAAGCATGCGCTAAGGGATGTATACGCGATGGAGCCAGTTGCCCCGAAGTTCAATCCATGGTCCTCCTGCCCGATCACTTTTGACCGAAGGGACCACCCCAACAGCATCCGCCACGGCGGATTCGACGCATTGGTTTTAGACCCAATCGTCGACGGATTTCACCTCACCAGAGTCCTGATGGACGGCGGCAACAGCCTGAACCTGCTTTACCAGGATATAGTGTGCAAAATGGGCATAGACCCCTCAAGGATTAAACCAACCAAGACAACCTTTAAAGGCATCATACCAGGTGTAGAAGCCAATTGTACAGGCTCGGTCACACTGAAAGTGGTCTTCGGATCCCCGAATAACTTCCGAAGCGAGGAGTTAATCTTCGACATAGTTCCGTTCCGCAGCGGCTATCATGCTCTGCTCGGATGTACCGTGTTTGCAAAGTTCAACGCAGTGCCGCACTACGCATACCTCAAGCTCAAGATGCCGGGCCCTCGAGGAGTCATCACGGTCAACAGAAACACTGAACGTTCTCTCCGAACGGAGGAACATACAGCGGCTCTCGCGGCAGAAGTATAGTGCAGCCTCTTAAGGCAGTTCTCGAGTCCGGCCGTTAAGCGACCAGACACGGCTAAACGCGCCCGTAGTAACCTACAACAAGACCACCTGGCACGTTCCGAGCACGCGTAGTAGTGCGGCCCCAACCCCAGCCCCTACAAAACGTCAAGACAGGTCCTTCGCGTACACCATTACGCTTTGGAGATACCATGGGCATGGGGAGAGGGGCATGACCACGATAGGCCCGGAATGCGGCTCAACCACACCAGGGGCTCTCAAGTGTGTCGTTCTTTTGTTCTCTTTTTATTTATTTTTTACCCACATGACTCCGTTCGTCAGAGGCCCTGTCCGGCAGCAGACCTGCCGAACTCACGATGCAATAGCCAGGGAAGGATAAAGGCTAAAACGAATATCCAGGTGGTCTCCATTACGAGCATTAAATCTGTTTTATACACCACTCCGCAGCCTACCCCTGGAGGGGGACATGTTTAACAGTCCCGTCCCTTGCTTATCACACTATTTGTATCGTTCTGCATTCATAGCAGCACTTCTTGAATAAAACAATGCAGCACCTTTTTGCTTATAATTGCATTTCTTTTTATACATATGTTCATTTACGGCATGTTGCATCCGTACACTTTGGTACGATTAAAATACACCAGGGGCTTATGTTTCCCGCATCATGGTGTGATAAGTCCGAACACTTTCACAAGTGCGGCACCCCGAACTTATAGCATTATATGCATCGGCTCGGAATCATGTCTTGGGTCAATAGTTGGGTTTGCCCGGCTCCCATGTTTTGGTACCTTACGTTCCGTTGTATCGGCTAAGGTAGCACTGGGAGAACCACTGCGATTGCTCCCCAGTTGAGCTGGGTTAACGCCTCAGTGGAGATAGCTAAAACTGACCGTCATGATGAGGCGAGAGCCGGTCGCTGTTCGAGAGGTTTTTTGCGAGTCCTTAAAGACTTATGCCGCTTAGAGCGAGGAGCCGGTTTTTGTCCGGCCCAGGCGTGGATAGCGCCCCAAATTCGGCCTTCCGAAGACTAGGGGCTTCGCCGAAATTTAAAATTATAGAATTCTATGGCTAAGTGAGAGTGTTCAAGCATTATAAGTCCGGTTGCCTTGTTCGTCGTGTTGAGCGCCTCCCTAGATGGACCCAAAAATGGAAACAAGAGTGCTCAAGTTTATCCCGAACACCCCAGCACTCGTGGCATGGGGGCCGAAGCCGACGACTTGCCATCTCTCAGATTTGATAAACAGCCGCACAGAAGGTAATATTTTAAATTAACAAGCGTTGCTTAGCGCATATGAACTAGGTTTTCAGCGCACAGGATAACAAAATGCGAGTCTACTCAAATATTACATCTTTGGAGCACTCACCCGCAATAGTGCGGGCACCCTTCAGGACACTCTTATAATACATCTCGGGCATGCGGTGCTCCTTGCCCTGCGGTGGCGGGTCCGTCACAAGCTTCTGGGCATCCATCTTGCCCCAGTGCACCTTTGCGCGGGCAAGGGCCCGAGGGGCACCCTCAATACAGGCGGAGTGCTTGATGACTTCAACCCACGGGCACGCATCCACCAGCCGCCACACCAGGCCGAAGTAGCTCCTAGGCATGACCTCCTTAGGCCACAGCCGAACTATGAGGCCCTTCATGGCCTGTTCGGCCACCTTGTGGAGCTCGACCAGCTGCTTCAGCTGGTCGCTAAGGGGCACCGGATGTCCGGCCTCAGCATACTGAGACCAGAAGACCTTCTTCGTCGAGCACCCCTCCTTGGCCCGGTAGAATGCGGCAGCATCGGATACGCTGCGAGGAAGATCTGCGAACGTTCCTGGAGAGCTCCGAATTCGGGTAAGTGATAGGTAATTCACACTCACATGCTTACTTTGCATGAAAAATGTCATACCCGCCGCTATTTTCTTCAACGCCTCGATTTCCTGGAGGGCCTTATAGGCTTAGGCCTTAGTGGCTTTGGCACTCTCAAGAGCCGTCGCAAGCTCGGACTCTCGAGTCTTCGAGTCACGCTCCAAACTCTCATGTTTTTCCATGAGAGCCTGGAGCTCTTGCTATACCTCCGCCACCCGTGCCTCATGCTTCTCTCGCTCGGTGCGTTCCACGGCCGCATTATGTTCGGCCGCGGACACCGCCTCCTTCAGGGTCGCCACCTTGTTTGTGGCCCCTACTATATCCACGTTATCCTTGTCATTTTTCTTGCAACCAAATCCTTTTCTATAAGGTACAATTTTAATAAGGTATTACTCACCTTCTTTTTCCTCGAGCTGCTTCTTGGCACGGCCGAGCTTGTTCTCGGACCGCTCGAGGCTTTCCTTCAAAGTATTGACCTCTGTAGTCAGTGCGGCGGAGGTCAGCAGCACAACCTGCAATCCCATATTGACATATTTTTTATGACTCCTGCGTATATCTTTTTAGATCCTCAGTCCGGCTTTTCTTTCCGAACACCGAACCGAGCATCAGGGGCTATTGTCTATGCGGTACCATTTTATACATATCAAACTTTTTACCTCAAAGCCTGTTAGAAGGCTGCTGCAGGCTTCAGTCAGCCCACTTTTGGCGAGCTGAACCTTTTGAATCACCGCACTCATAACAGTGCAGTGTTCCTCTTCGATGGAGGCACCATTGAGCGCCTCCAGCAAGTTATCCAGCGCCTCCGGTTGGACGGAGGCTGCCGGCGTCACGGTCTTGCCCTTCTTACGAAGGGGTCGCCCGCCGGACTCCGGAGCCACTGTGGGTTCCGGGGCCGAGTACGGTGCAAAGTCTGGGAGGTTGTCCTGCGACACCTCCGGGGCCTCCTCCTCCTGGTGGGTCCCTTCTCGGGATCCCACCTCGGCATCGTCCGCATCACGGGGGGTGGAGGCAGTCGGAAGAGAATCCATGTCCGACGCACCTAAGGACCCGCTCGACGAAGCGGGAAGATCATCCTTGGGCGGACTGCATGGTTGTATGCGGCATTAGAAAGACATTATATGGCGAAAACAAAAACCATGAAGTTATTCGGGAGTCCAGATACTTACGACCTCGCCAGGGGCTTGGCCCTTGGAGGCCAGTCCTCGTCGTCATCACTGGCGTTGGCAGAACAGTCCGGGGAAAGAGTTTTTCCCTTCTTGGACCCTTCGGCCTCCCTTGTTGGGGAAGCCTTCCTTTTCTTCCCTCCCCCCGCTGGGGGAGAGGCTTTCTTCTTCTCCTCCTCACCTTTGTGGGAGGAGTCGGCCTCGGAGTCATCATCCGATAACACTTGAAAACGGGAACTCTTTCGAGTACCCGTGGCCTTCTTCTTGTCCTTCTTCTCCGGCACCACGTGGGGTGCCGGAGCCAGCAGCCCTGTTAGGCGGGCGTCCGCTGGGTCCTCTGGTAATGGGGCCGGACAGATAGTCTGTTCGGCCTTCACCAGCCAGTCCTGTCAAAGGTAAAGGGAGTTTAGATCCCGCATAGAGTCAAACTATGGAAAACAAGCGACAAAATCACTTACCTCGTCAGTTGGACGCTGCGAGATGAATCCGCGATCTTCGGTAGCGGATGCGGGAGCCTCGGCGCCCTTGAACAACACCTTCCAGACATCTTCGTATGTAGTGTCGAAGAGCCCGTTCAGAGTCTGGTGCTGCGCCAGATCGAACTCCCACATGTTGAATCCCCGTCGTTGGCACGGGAGAATCCGGCGGATGAGCATGACCTGGATTACGTTGACAAGCTTGAGCTTCTTGTCTGCCAGCTTTTGGATACAGGCTTGGAGTCCGGTCAGCTCCTCCGAATCACCCCAGATCCGGTCACTCTCTTTCCAGGAGGTAAGCCGTGTAGGGATGCCAGATCTGAATTCGGGGGCCGCTGCCCATTCAGGGTCACGTGGCTCAGTGATGTAGAACCACCCCGATTGCCACCCCTTAATGGTTTCCACAAAAGTGCCCTCCAGCCAAGTAACATGGGACATCCTGCCCACCATGGCGCCTCCGCACTCCGCTTGGATGCCCTTCACAACCTTCGGCTTGACACTAAAGGTCTTGAGCCACAAGCCGAAGTGGGGCTGGATGTAGAGGAAGGCCTCACACACGACGATAAACACCGAGATGTTGAGGATGAAATTCGGGGCCAGATCATGGAAATCTAGGCCGTAGTAGAACATGAGCCCCCGGACAAAGGGATGAAGTGGGAAGCCCAATCTGTGGAGGAAATGGGGAAGAAATACTACCCTCTCATGGGGCCTGGGGGTGGGAATGAGATCTCCCTCGTCGGGGAGCCGGTGCGCGATGTTGCTGGACAAATATCTGGCGTTGCGCAGCTTCTGGATCTGCCCCTCCGTGACGGAGGAGGCCATCCACTTGCCTCCCGCTCCGGACATAGTTGGAGAAGGTTGAGGTGAGAAGTGCGGACTTGGGCGTTGGAGCTCGAGTTCGCGGATATGGATAAGCCAAGGAGGAAGAAGGAGCAGGTAAAAGGGTTGGATCTTTATCCCCTTATATGGGCGGACAAGAACATGTGTCCCCACCGGCCTGGTAAAACTCGCTTATCTCCCAAGCGCCGCAATCAATGGCGCGGTTGCGTTACCCACGTCCGTATTGATGGGAATCCCGGAATAAGGGGAACACGATCTCTGCTTCGACAAGACGTGCCAAGTAAACCGCTTTGCTAAACGCACTGAGGTGGAACAATAAAAACAATTCGAGTAAAGGCTTGGTAGTGGTGTGACGTCACGCCACAGAATACGTCAGCAGATTGAACTTGTGTAATATTATTCTCTCTACGGTGGTATGTGGAATTTATTTTTGCAAAGCCGGACACTATCCTGGTGTTCACAATCTTCTATAAATTATTCGGAGGAAGAACCCGCCTTACAATGCCGAATACAATATGCTCGCCGGACTCGTCGTCATTGAAGCCTGGTTCAGGGGCTACTGAGGGAGTTTCGGGCTAGGGGGTGTCCGGACAGCCGAACTATCATGATCAGCCGGACTCCAAGACTATGAAGATACAAGATTGAAGACTTCGTCCCGTGTCCGGATGGGACTTTCCTTGGCATGGAAGGCAAGCTTGGTGATACAGATATGTAGATCTCCTACCATTGTAACCGACTCTGTGTAACCCTAGCCCTCTCCGGTGTCTATATAAACCGGATGGCTTTAGTCCGTAGGACGAACAACAATCATACCATAGGCTAGCTTCTAGGGTTTAGCCTCCTTGATCTCGTGGTAGATCCACTCTTGTAACACACATCATCAATATTAATCAAGCAGGACGTAGGGTTTTACCTCCATCAAGAGGGCCCGAACCTGGGTAAAACATCGTGTCCCTTGTCTCCTGTTATCATCCGCCTAGACGCACAGTTCGGGACCCCCTACCCGAGATCCGCCGGTTTTGACACCGATAGTGCCCTTGAAGGCGGCAACCGAACCTTTACAAACAAGGTTGGGGCAATCTCCACAACTTAATTGGAGGCTCCCAACGACACCGCGAAGCTTCACCACAATGGACTATGGCTTCACGGTGACCTCAACCGTCTAGGATGCTCAAACACCCAAGAGTAACAAGATCCGCTAGGGATTAGTGGGGGGAATCAAATTTCTCTTGTGGAAGTGTAGATCGGGGCCTTCTCAACCAATCCCGAGCAAATCAACAAGTATGATTGGCTAGGGAGAGAGATCGGGTGAAAATGGAGCTTGGAGCAACAATGGAGTATTTGGGGGGAAGAGGTCAGTCAACAATGGGGAAGAAGACACCTTTATATAGTGGGAGGAACAATCCAACCGTTACCCCCTACTCACCCCCGCAGAGAGCGGTACTACCGCTTGGGTGGGCGGTACTACCGCTGAGCCAGCGGTACTGCCGTTCCACCCTAGAGGTACTACCGCACAGGAGAGAGGTGCAAAGGTCTTGGACCCAGAGCGGTACTACCATGGAGGAAGGGCGGTACTACCGCTGAGAAGCGGTACTACCGCCACTACTGCCACAGCTAGTGCCGCAAAACCCGACACGAGAAAAAGATGTTGGAAATATGCCCTAGAGGCAATAATAAAGGGATTATTATATATTTCCTTGTTCATGATAATTGTCTTTTATTCATGCTATAATTGTATTATCTGGAAATCCTAATACACGTGTGAATACATAGACCACAACATGTCCCTAGTGAGCCTCTAGTTGACTAGCTCGTTGATCAACAGATAGTCATGGTTTCCTGACTATGGACATTGGATGTCATTGATAACGAGATCACATCATTAGGAGAATGATGTGATGGACAAGACCCAATCCTAAGCATAGCACAAGATCGTGTAGTTCGTTTGCTAGAGCTTTTCCAATGTCAAGTATCTTTTCCTTAGACCATGAGATCGTGTAACTCCCGGATACCGTAGGAGTGCTTTGGGTGTACCAAACGTCACAACGTAACTGGGTGACTATAAAGGTATACTACGGGTATCTCCGAAAGTATCTGTTGGGTTGATACGGATCGAGAGTGGGATTTGTCACCCCGTATGACGGAGAGGTATCTCTGGGCCCACTCAGTAATGCATCATCATAATGAGCTCAAAGTGACCAAGTGTCTGGTCACGGGATCATGCATTACGGTACGAGTAAAGTGACTTGCTGGTAACGAGATTGAACGAGGTATTGGGATACCGACGATCGAATCTCGGGCAAGTAACATACCGATTGACAAAGGGAATTGTATACGGGGTTGCTTGAATCCTTGACATCGTGGTTCATCCAATGAGATCATCGAGGAGCATGTGGGAGCTAACATGGGTATCCAGATCCCGCTGTTGGTTATTGGCCGGAGAGCCATCTCGGTCATGTCTACGTGTCTCCCGAACCCGTAGGGTCTACACACTTAAGGTTCGATGACGCTTGGGTTGTAGAGATATTAGTATGCAGCAAACCGAAAGTTGTTCGGAGTCCCGGATGAGATCCCGGACGTCATGAGGAGTTCCAGAATGGTCCGAAGGTAAAGAATTATATATGGGAAGTCAAGTTTCGGCCATCGGGAAAGTTTCGGGGGTCACCGGTATTGTACCAGGACCACCGGAAGGGTCCCGGGGGTCCGCCGGGTGGGGCCACCTATCCCGGAGGGCCCCATGGGCTGAAGTGGGAGGGGAACCAGCCCCTGGTGGGCTGGTGCGCCCCCCCTTGGGCCCTCCTGTGCCTAGGGTTGGGAACCCTAGGGGAGGGGCCGCCTCCACTTACCTTGGGGGGCAAGGCACCCTCCTTGGCCACCGCCCCCCCTAGGAAATCCCATCTCCTAGGGCCGGCACCCCCCTGGGGACCCTATATATAGAGGGGGGGAGGGAGGGCAGCCGCACCCTTGCACTTGGCGCCTCCCTTCCCCCTTGCTACACATCTCCCTCCCGCAGACGCTTGGCGAAGCCCTACCGGGATCCCTGCTACATCCACCACCACGTTGTCGTGCTGCTGGATCTTCATCAACCTCTCCTTCCCCCTTGTTGGATCAAGCAGGAGGAGACGTCACGCTGATCGTACGTGTGTTGAACGCGGAGGTGCCGTTCATTCTGCGCTAGGATCTCCGGTGATTTGGATCACGACGAGTACGACTCCCTCAACCCCGTTCTCTTGAACGCTTCCGCTCGCGATCTACAAGGGTATGTAGATGCACTCATCTCTCCCGTTGCTAGATGAACTCATAGATTGATCTTGGTGAACGTAATTATTTTTTATTTTATGCAACGTTCCCCAACAGTGGCATCATGAGCTAGGTCTATGCGTAGTTCTCTTTGCACGAGTAGAACACAAATCTGTTGTGGGCATAGATGTTGTCAACTTTCTTGCCACTACTAGTCTTATTTTGCTTCAGCGGTATTGTGGGATGAAGCGGCCCGGACCGACCTTACACATATGCTTACGTGAGACAGGTTCCACCGACTGACATGCACTAGTTGCATAAGGTGGCTAGCGGGTGTCTGTCTCTCCCACTTTAGTTGGAGCGGATTCGATGAAAAGGGTCCTTATGAAGGGTAAACAGAAGTTGACAAATCACGTTGTGGCTTTTTCGTAGGTAAGAAAACGTTCTTGCTAGAACCCTATTGCAGCCACGTAAAAGATGCAACAACAATTAGGGGACGTCTAACTTGTTTTTGCAGCAATTGCTTTGTGATGTGATATGGCCAAAAGTTGTGATGAATGATGAATGATATATTGTGATGTATGAGATCATGTTCTTGTAATAGGAATCACGACTTGCATGTCGATGAGTATGACAATCGGTAGGAGCCATAGGAGTTGTCTTAATTATTGTATGACCTGCGTGTCAATGATTTAACGCCATGTAATTACTTTACTTTATTGCTAAACCGTTAGCTATAGTAGTAGAAGTAATAGTTGGCAAGCAACTTCATGGAGACACGATGATGGAGATCACGATGATGGAGATCATGGTGTCATGCCGGTGACGAAGATGATCATGGAGCCCCGAAGATGGAGATCAAAGGAGCTATATGATATTGGCCATATCATGTCACTACTATTTGATTGCATGTGATGTTTATCATGTTTTTGCATCTTGTTTACTTAGAACGGCGGTAGTAAATAAGATGATCCCTCATAATAATTTCAAGAAAGTGTTCCCCCTAACTGTGCACCATTGCGAAAGTTCATCATTTCGAAGCACCATGTGATGATCGGGTGTGATAGATTCTAACGTTCACATACAACGGGTGTAAGACAGATTTACACATGCAAAACACTTAGGTTAACTTGGCGAGCCTAGCATGTACAGACATGGCCTCGGAACACAGAGACCGAAAGGTCGAACATGAGTCGTATGGAAGATACGATCAACATGGAGATGTTCACCGATGATGACTAGTCCGTCTCACGTGATGATCGGACACGGCCTAGTCGACTCAGATCATGTATCACTTAGATGACTAGAGGGATGTCTAATCTGAGTGGGAGTTCATTAAATAATTTGATTAGATGAACTTAATTATCATGAACTTAGTCTAAAATCTTTGCAAAAATGTCTTGTAGATCAAATGGCCAACGCTCATGTCAACATGAACTTCAACGCGTTCCTAGAGAAAACCAAGCTGAAAGATGATGGCAGCAACTATACGGACTGGGTCCGGAACCCGAGGATCATCCTCATAGCTGCCAAGAAAGCATATGTCCTAGAAGGACCGCTAGGTGAAGCACCCATCCCAGAGAACCAAGACGTTATGAACGCTTGGCAGTCACGTGCTGATGATTACTACCTCGTTCAGTGCGGCATGCTTTATAGCTTAGAACCAGGGCTCCAAAAGCGTTTTGAGCAACACGGAGCATATGAGATGTTCGAGGAGCTGAAAATGGTTTTCCAAGCTCACGCCTGGGTCGAGAGATATGAAGTCTCCGACAAGTTCTATAGTTGTAAGATGGAGGAAAATAGTTCTGTCAGTGAGCACATACTCAAAATGTCTGTGTTGCATAACCGCCTGTCCCGGCTGGACATTAACCTCCCGGACGAGGAGGTCATGGACAGAATCCTTCAGTCATCCCACCGAGCTACAAGAGCTTTGTGATGAACTACAATATGCAGGGGATGGTGAAAACTATTCCTGAAGTATTTTCAATGCTGAAGTCAACAGAGGTAGAAAACAAAAGGGAACATCAAGTGTTGATGGTCAATAAAACCACCAAGTTCAAGAAAGGCAAGGGTAAGAAGAACTTCAAGAAGGACGGAAAGGATGTTGCCGCGCCTGGTAAGCCAGTTGCCGGGAAGAAGTCAAACAATGGACCCAAGCCTGAGACTGAGTGCTTTTATTGCAAAGGGAAGGGTCACTGGAAGCGGAACTGCCCCAAATACTTAACGGACAAGAAGGCCGGCAACACTAAAGGTATATGTGATATACATGTAATTGATGTGTACCTTACCAGTGCTCGTAGTAGCTCCTGGGTATTTGATACCGGTGCCGTTGCTCATATTTGTAACTCAAAGCAGGAGCTACGGAATAAGCGGAGACTGGCGAAGGACGAGGTGACGATGCGCGTCGGGAATGGTTCCAAGGTCGATGTGATCGCCGTCAGCACGCTACCTCTACATTTACCTACGGGATTAGTTTTAAACCTCAATAATTGTTATTTAGTGCCAAGTTTGAGCATGAACATTGTATCTGGATCTCGTTTAATACGAGATGGCTACTCATTTAAATCCGAGAATAATGGTTGTTCTATTTATATGAGAGATATGTTTTATGGTCATGCCCCGATGGTCAATGTTTTATTCTTAATGAATCTCGAACGTAATGTTACACATATTCATAGTGTGAATACCAAAAGATGTAAAGTTGATAACGATAGTCCCACATACTTGTGGCACTGCCGCCTTGGTCACATTGGTGTCAAGCGCATGAAGAAGCTCCATGCTGATGGACTTTTAGAGTCTCTCAATTATGAATCATTGGACACATGCGAACCATGCCTCATGAGCAAAATGACCAAGACTCCGTTCTCCGGAACAATGGAGCGAGCAACCAACTTATTGGAAATCATACATACCGATGTGTGTGGTCCAATGAGCATTGAGGCTCGCGGAGGATACCGTTATGTTCTCACTCTCACTGATGACTTGAGTAGATATGGGTATGTCTACTTGATGAAACACAAGTCTGAGACCTTTGAAAAGTTCAAGGAATTTCAGAATGAGGTAGAGAATCAACGTGACCGAAAGATAAAGTTCTTACGATCAGATCGTGGAGGAGAATATTTAAGTCACGAATTTGGTACGCACTTAAGGAAATGTGGAATCGTTTCACAACTAACGTCGCCTAGAATACCTCAGCGTAACGGTGTGTCCGAACATCGTAATCGCACTCTATTGGATATGGTGCGATCTATGATGTCTCTTACCGATTTACCGCTATCATTTTGGGGATACGCTCTAGAGACAGCTACATTCACTTTAAATAGGGCTCCGTCTAAATCCGTTGAGACGACACCATATGAATTATGGTTTGGGAAGAAACCTGAGCTGTCGTTTCTAAAAGTTTGGGGATGCGATGCTTATGTCAAGAAACTTCAACCTGAAAAGCTCGAACCCAAATCGGAAAAATGTGTCTTCATAGGATACCCTAAGGAAACCATTGGGTATACCTTCTACTTAAGATCCGAGGGCAAGATCCTTGTTGCCAAGAACGGATCCTTTCTGGAAAAAGAGTTTCTCTCGAAAGGAGTAAGTGGGAGGAAAGTAGAACTCGATGAAGTACTACCTCTTGAACCAGAAAGTAGTGCAGCTCAGGAAAATGTTCCTGTGGTGCCTACACCGACTAGAGAGGAAATTAATGATGATGATCAAGGTACTTCGGATCAAGTTGCTACTGAACTTCATAGGTCCACAAGGACACGTTCCACACCAGAGTGGTATGGCAAACCTGTCCTGGAAATCATGTTGTTAGACAACGGTGAACCTTCGAACTATGAAGAAGCGATGGCGGGCCAAGATTCCAACAAATGGCTTGAAGCCATGCAATCCGAGATAGAATCCATGTATGAAAACAAAGTATGGACTTTGACAGACTTGCCTGATGATCGGCAAGCGATAGAAAACAAATGGATCTTTAAGAAGAAGACGGACGCGGATGGTAATGTTACCATCTATAAAGCTCGACTTGTCGCTAAGGGTTATCGGCAAGTTCAAGGGGTTGACTACGATGAGACTTTCTCTCCCGTAGTGAAGCTGAAGTCTGTCCGAATCATGTTAGCAATTGCCGCATACTATGATTATGAGATATGGCAGATGCACGTCAAAACAACATTCCTTAACGGCTATCTTAAGGAAGAACTGTATATGATGCAGCCGGAAGGTTTTGTCGACCCTAAGAATGCTAACAAGGTATGCAAGCTCCAGCGATCCATTTATGGCCTGGTGCAAGCATCTCGGAGTTGGAACATTCGCTTTGATGAGATGATCAAAGCGTTTGGGTTTATGCAAACTTATGGAGAAGCCTGCGTTTACAAGAAAGTGAGTGGGAGCTCTGTAGCATTTCTCATATTATATGTAGATGACATACTTTTGATGGAAATGATATAGAACCTTTGGACAGCATTAAGGCCTACTTGAATAAGTGTTTTTCAATGAAGGACCTTGGAGAACCTACTTACATATTAGGCATCAAGATCTATAGGGATAGAGCGAGACGCCTCATAGGTCCTTCACAAAGCACATACCTTGATAAGATATTGAAGAAGTTCAATATGGATCAGTCCAAGAAAGGGTTCTTGCCTGTATTGCAAGGTGTGAGATTGAGCTCGGCTCAATGCCCGACCACGGCAGAATATATAGAAGAGATGATGTCATCCCCTATGCCTCAGCCATAGGATCTATTATGTATGCCATGCTGTGTACCAGACCTGATGTAAACCTTGCCGTAAGTTTGGTAGGAAGGTACCAAAGTAATCCCGGCAAGGAACACTGGACAGCGGTCAAGAATATCCTGAAGTACCTGAAAAGGACAAAGGACATGTTTCTCGTTTATTTTTTTTAGAATGAAGGCTCAAGGGGGAGCCCGACTTTGAATTAACAAAGCCATCAACCGGCTAGGGATTACACAAGGCCATCGTAACAACCACTAAACAACTGCGAAAAGCCGCCAACAAGAACAGAAAAAAGCAGCAGATACATAGTGTTGCCGAAGCAGCTAACAAGCACCAAAGACTAAGCCCTATAGGGATAAGCAAATTAAGCACTAGCTAGAAGTCGATGGCATCCACCAAGTGAAGTAGATCAAGCTGAGCAAACCGGAGGGGTTCTTCATACTGAGACAAAGTCCAGCGATGGTCACGTCCTCATCTACACCGAAAGGTGACACCTTGTTTGATCCACTCCTCTCCAAATCCAGAGGGGACCCCTACCCCTCGCCTTGGCTGGAAAGGCGCCGGACCGGTGGAATATGGAGAAGCTCACCCTAGAGCCAGGATAGGACACAATGCCGGGCACCATGGGAGATTCTCAACCCGACACTGCGCTGCACGAGGAACCAGACGAATTGCCACACCGCAGGTCACCGCTACAACCACCAAGGGGAAAAACTGCACAAAGGCACTGACACTGAACAAACGAACATCGAGTAGGATGAAGCAACCTTATAGGAAGCAGATCAAGCCCGAATGGATAGGCTCCATGCCCAAGCCACCATATCAAGTTGCTGCTAGCAGAAGAGAGGAGCCCTATCCCCTCCCTGCCCAAGAATGGCGCAAACCGGCGAGCAAGCAAGTAAGGATCTGGCGAGCAAGCCAAAGCAGAGCATCACTGCTAATAAACAGAGCACCAAGCTTCATCACCCTCGCTGCTGACGCAGCCAACCCGACACCCACCTCACAACACTCTGCACACTCCTACCATGCCCAAGAAGACACCTTCAAGAAGGTGGCGACGCACGTTGCACCGTTGCCGTCCAGTCTTGAAAAGACAAGGGTTTTCACCCGGGTCATGGAGCAGGAGGGAGAGGAAACGAACCTCGACAAAGCCTCTGAGGAGGAAAACGGCACCTTCCGGTGTCGCCGATGCCGTGGCCGGAGAACCAGCCAAGGATTTCTCCCGGTCCAGTTCCGCAGCTCCAAGCAACCCCACCAGCCACGGATCCGGCGTCCAGAGGCCGCCGGCGACCAGATCCGGCGAGGAGGAGCGTGCTGAGGGGGAGTGGAAGCTGCCTTCAGATCCAGGCGCGAACAGGGGGGCCACGCCCCCGCTGCTACTGGCGCCAGCGCCCGCCGTCACTCGCCGTCCTCGCGACCAAGAAGACGGGGGGCAACACCCGCGACGTCGCTCGCCGCAGAAACGGCACCGCCGCACCACCCGAGGCCGCTGCCTCGGCGCCCTAAGCCCTCCGCGAGGAGCGAAGCAGCCAGATCCTCGCCGCCGCCGTCCTGGGCGACCACGCGGGCTTCGCCAGAGGCCTCCTCGGGTGGCGGCGAGGGGGCAGGAGGAGGGGAACGGGGGCCGGCGGCTAGGGTTTTCATTGCCACCCGAGTCGCCCCGAGCAGAGCAACGCGGGGGCCAAAGGGGTAGTTCCTTTACCAATCATGGGTTGACAAACCTCGCCCTGTTTATGGAGGTGACAAAGAGCTTGTCGTAAAGGCTTACGTCAATGCTAGCTTCGACACAGATCTGGATGACTCTAATCACAAACCGGATACGTGTATATGTTGAATCGTGGAGCAATAAGCTGGTGCAGTTGCAAGCAGAGCGTCGTGGCGGGATCTACATGTGAAGCGGAGTACATGGCAGCCTCGGAGGCAGCGCATGAAGCAATATGGATGAAGGAGTTCATCACCGACCTAGGAGTCATACCCAATGCATCGGGGCCGATCACTCTATTCTGTGACAACACTGTAGCTATTGCCCTTGCCAAGGAGCCCAGGTTTCACTAGAAGACCAGGCACATCAAGCGTCGTTTCAACTCCATCCATGAAAATGGTCAAGATGGAGACATAGATATTTGCAAAGTACATACGGATCTGAATGTGGCAGATCTGTTGACTAAACCTCTTCCGCGAGCAAAACATGATCAACACCAGAACTCTATGGGTGTTTGATTCATCACAATGTAACTAGATTATTGACTCTAGTGCAAGTGGGAGACTGTTGGAAATATGCCCTAGAGGCAATAATAAAAGGATTATTATTATATTTCCTTGTTCATGATAATTGTCTTTTATTCATGCTATAATTGTATTATCCGGAAATCGTAATACACGTGTGAATACATAGACCACAACATGTCCCTAGTGAGCCTCTAGTTGACTAGCTCGTTGATCAACAGATAGTCATGGTTTCCTGACTATGGACATTGGATGTCATTGATAACAAGATCACATCATTAGGAGAATGATGTGATGGACAAGACCCAATCCTAAGCATAGCACAAGATCGTGTAGTTCGTTTGCTAGAGCTTTTCCAATGTCAAGTATCTTTTCCTTAGACCATGAGATCGTGTAACTCCCGGATACCGTAGGAGTGCTTTGGTTGTACCAAATGTCACAACGTAACTGGGTGACTATAAAGGTATACTACGGTTATCTCCGAAAGTATCTGTTGGGTTGATACGGATCGAGACTGGGATTTGTCACTCCGTATGACGGAGAAGTATCTCTGGGCCCACTCGGTAATGCATCATCATAATGAGCTAAAAGTGACCAAGTGTCTGGTCACGGGATCATGCATTACGGTACGAGTAAAGTGACTTGCCGGTAACGAGATTGAACGAGGTATTGGGATACCGACGATCGAATCTCGGGCAAGTAACATACCGATTGACAAAGGGAATTGTATACGGGGTTGCTTGAATCCTCGACATCGTGGTTCATCCGATGAGATCATCGAGGAGCATGTGGGAGCTAACATGGGTATCCAGATCCCGCTGTTGGTTATTGGCCGGAGAGCCATCTCGGTCATGTCTACGTGTCTCCCGAACCCGTAGGGTCTACACACTTAAGGTTCGGTGACGCTAGGGTTGTAGAGATATTATTATGCAGCAAACCGAAAGTTGCTCGGAGTCCCGTATGAGATCTCGGACGTCACGAGGAGTTTCGGAATGGTCCGGAGTTAAAGAATTATATATGGGAAGTTGAGTTTCGGCCATCGGGAAAGTTTCGGGGGTCACCGGTATTGTACCGGGACCACCGGAAGGGTCCCGGGGGTCCATCGGGTGGGGCCACCTATCCCGGAGGGCCCCATGGGCTGAAGTGGGAGGGGAACCAGCCCCTGGTGGGCTGGTGCGCCCCCCTTGGCCCCCCCCTACGCAGGGGGCGCCTCCGCTTGCCTTGGGGGGCAAGGCACCCCCCTTGGCCGCCGCCCCCCCTAGGAGATCCCATCTCCTTGGGCCAGCCCCCCCCCCCCTGGGGACCCTATATATAGAGGGGGGAGGGAGGGCAGCCACACCTTTGCACTTGGCGCCTCCCTTCCCCCTTGCTACACCTCTCCCTCCCGTAGACGATTGGC
>NC_057798.1:14170096-14188239 GCF_018294505.1 Triticum aestivum
TGGCAAAGCCCTGCCGGGATCCCTGCTGCATCCACCACCACGTCGTCGTGCTGCTGGATCTTCATCAACCTCTCCTTCCCCCTTGCTGCATCAAGAAGGAGGAGACGTCACGCTGACCGTACGTGTGTTGAACACGGAGGTGCCGTCCGTTCGACGCTAGGATCTCCGGTGATTTGGATCACGATGAGTACGACTCCCTCAACCCCGTTCTCTTGAACGCTTCCGCTCGCGATCTACAAGGGTATGTAGATGCACTCCTCTCTCTCGTTGCTAGATGAACTCATAGATTGATGTTGGTGAACGTAGAATTTTTTTATTTTATGCAACGTTCCCCAACAAAAGAGCCCTCGAGTCGAGGCGGTAGGAGCACGGAACCGCAACGGTACTACGGCTGAGGGCTCCAAGCGGTACTACCGCTCTGAGGGGCGGTACTGCCGCTTGATGCACTTCAGCGGTACTACCGCTGTGGCCCGCGGTACTACCGCTAGTACCAAAAAAAGCAAAGATTGGGGGGAAGGATATCTCCCTTGAAGCGGAAGGGTATGGCGGGTGCGATAAGGAAGTGTATGTGTTGATTCCACCCTAACGTTACCAAACCGGATCCCCTCTTGATAGTACGGTGACTCCTACGAAACTAGTCCACCAACATAGAAACGAAAAGAGCTGCACCGTCTTGAATGGAACACCGAGGGGAGTGAATCGTCTCGTGCCAAAGAATGAATCTCTGAATAACTCAATGCACCCGATTAGTCCGCAAAAGCATTGTCATCAATCACCAAAACACCTTAGGGATAAATATGCCCTTACAGCTACCCCGCCATCTCAGCAGAGAAGCGGCGTGGCTTCCACCGAGCAGCTTCAGCTGGAGCCTGTCTTCACGGCTCCTGCTAGCTACCCCGTGGATGCTATCACAGAGTCTCAACATTGCCACCTTATGACGCAATGGATGAATTTGAAAGTCAAGGCGGCTGTTGGCTCTGTTTTACCTACTGAACCTAGCGCAACCTACCACTGCCGGTCAATTCCAGAAGGATATGCTAGGGTGATGGTGGATGAAATAACGGCCGGATTTGAGGACCTCCAGCTTGACCACCCTATGGGTGAAGGGGATATTCGGCTGGGTTCGGCTCTGAAGAATACATGCCTATGGCGGAAGGAGCTCATCAACCTTCCGAACTGGACGCCGCCTCCTCCTCCTCCGGCGAGTCAGGGCACTCCGCCCCCTCCTCTACCTCCTCCTCCGGCGAGTGATCAGGGCGCTCAGCCTCCTTCTTCGGTGCTTGGCGGCACTCCGCCTCCTTCTCCGCCTGCGCCGGCGCGCCCGAGCAGCCAGCCTCCTGCTTCTCCGCCTTGTCAACAAGGGCGGAAGAGACCCGCCGCCGCTCCGGCTGCTCCAGCGCGTCGTCCTTCTCCTCCGCCTCGTAAGAAAGGAAAGACAGCCGCAACCGCTATGTCTGCTCCTTCGTCTAGCAGTACAGCCAGAGGCGGGAGGCAATACAGATTCGGTCCTTCTCTGAAGACTCCAGAGAAGTTACCATACGAGAGGAGCCTGGAGGAAAACACGAAGATCATGTGAGCGAAGTGAAGAACTTCTTTGAAGGGGTGAAAGCATAGAAACATCCACCTCCGGAGGAGAAGATAGATCCGGTGAAAGTGAAGCATACTCTGGCTGCCCTGAAGAAACCACCAAAGTCTCCGCCGGAAGGCAACTATGAGCGCATTATTAAAAAGTCATTTGTCGAAGTGGAGCGGTCGGGAAGTACTGTCAGTGATCAAAGGTTAGCAGAACGACGAGCTGGGAAAAAATTGCCCAGCTCGGCGAACAAGCGAACCAATCGCTCCCCCCGCTCCAGGTGTCTACCGATATCGTCGCTAATGATCCGGGCGGGATGGCGCCCGGTTATAACAATCTTGGAGATTACCTGCCCGACGTGTACATTATGATCTCTTGGAGGTGGATGAACACATATACGTGTACGGGAAGCCTCTCGTCAAAGATGAAAGATCTCTAACAACGATGATGCGAAGATTCCATGATTGGTACATGAAAACCTATAGAGAGTCTGAGGGGAGGAATATTTTGACGCTCAGAGTTAGAGAGGAGCATGACCTCATTGGAATTGAACTGTTGAATGTTCCATTTGAGGAGTTCTTCGCGTTTTTCAATCTAAATGCCCTCGATAAATTAATGATCACTTGCTACTACCTGTAAGTAGTACTACTTCTGTCATTAATTAAGTCTTTATATATAGGTCATCTCTTTCATTGCATGTATTTTTAATTATCCTCACTATATTATGCAGATTGAAGATCGCCGAATTGAAGAAAAAACAAATCGGTGATATTGGGTTCATTAACACAAATCTCATAGATGCATATATGGTTAAATTTCAGGCCAGAGATACTGAGGTCAAGCTGCTACAATCGTTTGTATTAAATCAAAACAAAGCTATAATACTCTTCCCTTAAGAATTCAAGTGAGTGTTACTGTCTTGTGCATATTCGGGTTCCCTTATTAGTCGAGGTTATGGTAATGTAATTGATGAGTTATGCATGCATGTGTGCGCAGCTGCCACTATATTCTCCTAGAGATTAAGCTTGAGCAGGGACTAGTAACCGTCTTAGACTCGAGACGAAAAGATCCCAAGGAGTATGCGGACATGACTGAAATTCTAGAGAAGTAAGTTAAATCGATCATTATCGCACCATATCGGCAACTTTGTTCATTTCCTGATATCAAGTAATTGTTTTCTTTGTCTGGCAGGGTTTGGACAAAATTCACCTCAAAAACTCCGGGACTGCCGAAGAAGCTGCAATTTAGACACCCGAAAGTAAGTACTATAGTAGCATGTTCCGCGCATCTCCTAGTGATTCAAGCGCTAGTTTCATCAATACCATTTAGCATGCTTGCTAATTATCAGTTTGATTGACCTCTATTTCTTGTAAAGTGGTTGTGGCAGGAACAAGGGAATGATTACTGTGGATACTACATTTCCGAGTCCATCCACCACACGACCTGTGAGCGGGGCTACTCTGACAAACAATATGAAGTGCGTAAATAATAATATTCATAATTTTATTTTATTACCATCATTTCTGTTGAGTTTCATTTATTCATATATATGTATTGACCCCCTTCTTCAAATTAGATATTTCGGATGCGGGATGAACTCCTACCACCAGATCGTATGCGAGCAATTCAACAGGAATTGGCGGCATTCTTTCTTGACCATGTTACCGCTAAAGACGGAGAATACCATGTTGACCATGAGTTCATTTGGAATTAGGAGATTATATTGTAAGAGATAATTTTATTGTATATATGTGCACGGTGATGCATATGGCGTGTGAATGGTGTAGTCTCCGGTTTGGGCCTATGGACCATGTTGTGGGTGGTGAGGCAGAATTCCGAAGCTGGGCCAGACTCTTGTTTTGGGCCGCATTAGTTAGCTAGCACGTTTACTGCATCAGTTTCATTCTTGTACATACACGGGAGAGCTCCTATAGGACGCGCTTTGCGTCAAAATGTCGTCGTCACGCACAGGGGCGCAGTCTGACTGGGCCGGCCCATCGCGCTGTACCGATGGTGAGAAAAGAAAGCAAAAAGGGCAAGGGAGACGCGATGGGAACTGGAACTCGAACCTGCGACCTACAGGTTCGAAGTGCATCCTCCCAGCCACTCCACCTGACTAGCATTGCTTGTTGCAAACAAACAAGCACTTTTAATAACTTAGCACAACCGTACAACTAGAATTACACACTGTAGTGAACATCTTAAAACAAATTATAGATTTTTTCTGAAAGTGTATATTTTGAAAAAGTGCGACCATCTTTTTCTTTTCTGAACATACTTTGTACACAGGAACATATTCTGTACAAAAAGTGTACAGAATATGTACAAAAAGTGTATATTTTTTGTACCTAAAAGTTTTTGTATTTGTGAACAAATTTTGGAAATGGGAACTTTGTTTCAAACAAAATGTTTTTGGTTTTGTGAATAAAACATTAAAAGGTGAACAGTTTCTGAAACGATGCGAACAATTTTTGAAAGCATGAACAATTTTTGAATGTTGAGAACAAATTTTGAAATGGAGAACAAATTTGGAAGCTCGAACAATTTTTGAAAGCACGAACAATTTTTGAATCTTGAGAACTAATTTTGAAATGGAGAAAAAATTTGGAAGCTCGAACAATTTTTGAAAGCACAAACAATTTTTGAATGTTGAGAACAAATTTTGAAATGGAGAACAAATTTGGAAGCTCAAACAATTTTTGAAAGCACGGACAATTTTTGAATGTTGAGAACAAATTTTGAAATGGAGAACAAATTTGGAAGCGGGGACACTTTTTGAAAGCACGATCAATTTTTGAATGTTGAGAACAAATTTTGAAATGGAGAACAAATTTAGAAGCGCGAACAATTTTTTAATGTTGAGAAATTTTTTTGAAATGGAGAACAAATTTTGAAGCGCGGACAATTTTTTAAAGCACGAACAATTTTTGAATGTTGAGAACAAATTTTGAAATGAAGAACAAATTTAGAAGCACAAATTTGAAATGGGACGATTTTTTGAAACTCCCAACCATAATTTGAAATGTGAACAAAAAGAAAACAAAAAGAGAAGAAAAAGGAATTGAAAGATGAAATAAAGAAACAGAAAAACGAAGAAAGAAAAGAAAAAAACAGGAAAAACAACAAAGAAAAAGCAAACAGAAAAAACCAGTGAAAACCCGGTTCAAGAACCTTCTAGAAGGTTCCCAAAACCGTTCAGGAACCCTCCACAAGGTTCCCAAAACCGGAAGCGGCAGCGCCAGCGCTATCTCCTAACTGGGCAGGCCCATCTTGATCGCTATCGCTAGCTCTCCGTGCGAAGCTTCGACAAGTCGACGCAGCGAGCGTCCAATAGGATTTTCCCATACACGGAGCTCCGCATTTTGCGGCAATTGCGAGCGCAATGCACACAGGAGGTGTGCGTCAGGGCCGGCCCATTGAAAGGCACCAGCGAGTTATGTAGTAAAAATCACAAAAACAGAAGTGACGAACTGAGGAATCGCAAACATTTTCTAAACAAAAATTGGAACAAAATTCAAAATGAGAACTTTTATAGAAATTATGAACAATTGTTTTAAAACATGATCAAAAAATGAAAACGCAAACATTTATGAAAGTTAAAAACATTTTTTTCAAATGAGAATATTATTTAAAATCTACAAACATTTTTTGAATTTGTGATTTTTTTTAATAATGTGATCATTTTCTGAAATATGGAATTATATTTTTTAAAAATTTCCAATTTTTTTCTAAAAGAAGCAAACAATTTTTGAGAATTTATGGTTTTAGAATTTTTGAATAAAAAATTAGACAAGAACATTTTTATATTAAAGAACGAATTTTTAAAAATGTGAACATTATCTAAAATTCATGAACAGTTTTGAATTTTGTGAACAATAAATTTAGACACTTATGTATTTTTGAACAGGAGCAAGCAAACTTTGTAAATCCTATTCTTTGGAATTTCTGATTTTTTTAGAGCAATAGGATTTTCAAAAATTCTGAACAAACTTGTAAAATGACATCACTTTGTAATATTAAAAAACGAAAAAACGAACAAATTTTGAAGATGCGAACATTTTGAAAATTTCTAAACATCTGTTGAAGGAATTTAAATTTTGAAAAACAAAAATAAATAAAAAAACTCAAGAAAAGAAAAAGAAACATAAAAAGATAAAAAGAAAAAGGAAAGGAAAGAGAAAGAGAAAAAAGGGAAATGAAAGAAAGAAAATTAAAATAACCGGTTCAGTTCCCGAAACCAGAAAAAACCCAGCTGGAAACCTTTCCCAAAATCGGTATAAAAACGTCCCTAATAGCTACGCTGAACTACTATAATGGGCCTTGTCCCATTGAGCGCTTCGCCTCGCTCGCCTCTGCGAAGGTCTGCCAGTTTGACGCAGTATGCGTGAAATAGGGAATTCCGTACATACATACTCCTTGAAGTTCCTTCAAAAAACAACACACTCCTTGAATGGAGCTGGGCCCACCCCTGCATGCAAGGCTCGCACCGGTGCGTGTATTAAATTTGCGTCGATATGTGAAGCTCACTGCAACTAGATTGACTTAACACAGTGGTGGCTCGAGCGAGATTGAGAGAAATCCAGTTGCTTTTTGAGAATTTGATGGATCAGGAAGAGATGTACTGGATCCAAAGAGGTAGAGCCAACTGACTATTCCATGGAGACCTAAATAGCACTTATTTTCACAATGCAGCAACATCCAGAAAAAAGAGAAACCAGATTAAGAAACTATTGGACGACGCAGGTGTTTGGCATGAAGGTACGGACCAACTAAAAGCTCATGTAACTAGTTATTTTGCTATCTTTTAACATCGGAGGTCCTTGTTCCAATCTCGGTTGTCCCATCTCAGGTTAAAAAAAAGTGTTACCATTGAGATGAATGGAGCGCTATTAGGGATCTTAGAGCACGATGCCCAAATGGACTACATTTTATATTCTATAAACGTTTTGGCCAATGTTTGGTGATGATTAAGTTACAGAAGTTCTTGCTGATGTTAATACTAGAATAGTTCGTGAAGGATGGAACGACACTACAATAGTGATCATCCCTAATGTAATTAATCCGGAGGAAGGTACACAATTCAGACCTATCAAGATGTGTAATGTGGTCTATAAGGTAATCTCTAAAATGCTGGCTGCCTGCCTTAAGCTCATTCTTTCGGATGTTATTAGCCCTACCCAGAGCGGCTTTGTATCAGGGAGACTATATTACAGACAATGTACTAGTTGCTTATGAAAATTAGGCAAAGAGGGCATGTGTGCAGTTAAGTTGGATATTTCTGGAAAATATTTTGTTGAAGTTGGGCTTTGATGCCAACTGGATGCAAACGCTTATATACACGCACATACACTCACCCCTATGAACGCACGCATGCACATTCTACCCCTATGCACACCTCCGAAAGACTGAGCCTACATATCATCTATCGCCGGAAATCCAGAAATAAATCCAGACATAAATGCGAGCACCAGGATTTGAACCCTGGTGGGTCGGAGATACCACAGTCCCTCTAACCATCTAACCACAGGTTGGTTCACGGGTGGACATGATTATGAAGTGTGTATCTTCAGTGGAATATCATGTCCGCCTAAATTTTGAAATACCTGAGAGCTTCGAACCAACTAGAGGACTTCGTCAGGGTGATCCATTATCAACGTATTTTTTTCGATTATGCACTGAAGGTCTCACTGCTCTTCTAAATCATGCTGAAGAAACATGTTTATTGGAGAGAGTTAAAGTTGCAGAGAAGCACCGGCTATCACAAACTTGCTATTTGCAGATGACTTTCTTATCCACATGAAAGCAAATGTAGAGAATGCTATTACGTTGAAGGATATACTTGACAAATATTGTGCAGCCTCAGGTCAGATGGCGAGTGGTGACAAATCCAGTATTTTCTTCAGCCCATGCACGGATATTGAGGTGAGGGTGCAGATTTGTAATACTCTAACTATCATGACTGAAGTCTAAATGATAAGTATCTGAGCTCAGTGGCGAAGGGAGGAATAATTTCTAGGTGTGGCGGAGTGTATGAACAAAAAAAACATGTATAACTCAACTATGGAAGTGCTCACTAGAATACTAGATATATATTACTTGGTGTTCAACAAATGCAACCAGAATTGAAACTTAACTATGGGCACTCTAAATACCTCACTTAATGATGATCACATGGATGCTTGATTGCCAATGTATCATCGATATTACCTTGACCGGCATACAGATGACCTATAAAACAAAAACACCATCCATAAATCATGAATTAGTAACAACTAGGATATAATGATGGAAACAACAGTATGCAAGTGAAGATTTAGAAAGAATACATACCCATAATAAGTATCTACTCCCATTAAATAGAACGTGGCAACGACATTCTTCTACCTTCATGTTGAAATTCTTTTTTAATTTTAGCAAGATCAAGTCCTTTAAATCTCTCTCTCTCTCTCTCTCTCTCTCTCTCTCTCTCTCTCTCTCTCTGTAGCACACCATTAAGTCATCAAGACAACCACTGGACATCTTGCTGCGCAAATCGGTCTTGATGATCTCCATTGCTGAGAAGGCCCTTTCAACCGATGCCGTTGCCACTGGTAGAAGCAACCCCAACTCAATAAGGCGATAAACCAGAGGGAACATAATATTTCTTTCAAGTTCAAACATTTTTTGGCTAGGCTTGCAAGATCATAACAAACTCCAAAGTCATCATGTCTTCTCATATGGTTGATGAACAACCGGAGCTTGGTTTTTATACGCTTACGGTCATCATTGGAGAAATCTGCATCATAGATGTCTGTAACCTTAGCAACTTTGTCCAAATCAAACTTGGAAAATGAGTCTCTTGGGTCAAGACAAGCAAATCCGCAAAGCAGTTTTGAAGCCATGTCATTAAAGTAATGATCCAGCTCCATGGTGATAGCATCTATCGCTGCATAGAAGGTATCAACACAAAAAAATGTTCTTGAGTAACATTATTTCTCCCTCCTTTTCTTGATCGGCCGAATCTCGGTACAGCTTGATAACCCACAAGTATAGGGGATCAATTATAGCCTCTTTCGACAAATATTCCCTCAAGTTCTATCGACCACCGGTACAACTCTACGCACACTTAACGTTCGCTTTACCTAGAACAAGTATAAAACTAGAAGTACTTTGTAGGTGTTGTTGGATAGGTTTGCAAGATAATAAAGAGCACATAAATAAAAAGTAGGGGCTGTTTAGATAAAGACACAACTAAATTAGTTTTAGTAAAGAGTTTTTTGTCATGAGAAAGTTATTTGTCCCTAGGCAATCGATAACTAGACCGGTAATCATTATTGCAATTTTATATGAGGGAGAGGCATAAGCTAACATACTTTCTCTTCTTGTATCATATGCACTTATGATTGGAACTCTAGCAAGCATCCGCAACTACTAAAGATCATTAAGGTAAAACCCAACCATAGCATTAAAGTATCAAGTCGTCTTTACTCACATACGCAAACAACCTACTTACTCGAGTATATGCTTCTGTCACTCACGCCATCCATCATAAGAAAATCATGAACATATTGCAAACCCTACAGCGGGAATCCCTCACGTTTGCGCGACACGGAGAGCACCATAGGAAAACACCAATAATAAAACATGCAACTCAAACCAATCACGATCATCAATTAACCCATAGGACAAAACGGATCTACTCAAACATCATAGGATAGCCATACATCATTGAGAAATAATATATAGCATTGAACACCATGTTTAAGTAGAGATTACATCAGGTAAAAGAGGGGTTACACCGCTGCATAGAGGGGGGAAGAGTTGGTGATGATGGCGGTGAAGTTGTTGGTGTAGATTGCGGTGCGGTGATGGCCCCGGCGGCACTCCGGTGCCACCGGAAGCGAGGGGGAGAGAGCCCCCCCTTCTTCTTCTTCCTTGACCTTCTCCCTAGATGGGAAGGGTTTCCCCTCTGGTCCATGGTCTCCATGGCGTGGGAGGGGCGAGAGCCCCTCCGAGATTGGATCTGTCTCTCTGTCTCTCTCTGTTTGTGCGCTCCTAATTCTGCCCTTTCACCGTTTCTTAAATTCCTGGAGATCCGTAACTCTGTTTGGGCTGAATTTTGGACACGATATCTATCCGGATATTAGCTTTCTTGCGATGAAAGAAGGGCACCAACCGCCTTACGGGGTGGCCACGAGGGCCCAGGGCGCGCCTGACCCCCTGGGGCGCGCCCCCTGCCTCGTGGCCCCCTCGGGCATCATATTGCGTTGATTCTTCTTCCAAAAATCACATATATTCCAAAAAAAAAATCTCCGTCAGTTTTTATCCTATTTGGACTCCGTTTGATATGGATTTTCTGTGAAACAAAAAACATGCAACAAACAGGAATTGGCACTGGGCACTGGTTCAATATGTTAGTTCCAAAATAGTATAAAAAGTTGCCAAAAGTATATGAAGCCCGGGATCAAGCTGTTGGCTCCAAGGCGTCGCCCTAGCTCATCGGAGCGCGCTCTCTCTCTCTCTCTACTTCTCTCTCAGGCGCACACCGAAGAAGAGAAGGAAGAAGAAGGATGATACGGTGGACACAAGTGTTTCTGGCGCTCGAACACCCGCCGCACTAATGACAAATTTTTCTCCGCAGCACGAACTGCATCATCTGATGAACCAGTACACATAAGGGAGTTTCATACGCGTACGTGCACGCACGACGCCGCGCTCCACTCTCCCACGAGCCGCAAGCCCGGCGCGCGCCCACGACGCGCACAAACACGTCCTACTCAGCCTGCCTGCACCTGATCGTCACGTGACCTCCCGCTGCTTTCACCAACAGACTCACGCACTCACGCACGCACGCACACAACCCTTTACATGAGTTGGACTATGCCCGTACAATAGTCAGACCATGCCCAGGCTATGGCCAGACACATGCACGCATACAGCCTGTACACAAGTCGGACTATATGCCGCTACACAAGTCAGACTATGCCCAGACTATGACTCGATGGGACCACGGACCGCACCCGACACGCCCAGCTCGCGCACGCACACTCTCTCTACGTGTCCTGCCGTGGCTTATTGCCAACACTCACCACCTAATTAAGCCACGGCCTAGAGGAGTGCCGGCCCATTGATGTCGATGTCCGCCAGAAGAGCTCACTCTGCTGCCGCCATCATCGGCCTTGTGCAGTCCCGCTTGAAATGGCCGCGCAGCCCGCAATTGTGGCAGTGGCCGCACCGTTTCCTCCCTCCGCCTGATGCCGTGCTGGCCGCTCCGTCGTTGTTGTGGTAGTCGAAGCCGCCTCCGCCCTGCTGGCGCCGCTGCGCCGCCCACTGAGCCGCGCTGAGCATGAGCTGCTCGCCCGCGCGCTCACCGCCGGCCTGCGTGCACCGCCGCGTCCGCTCCTCGAAGGCCTTCAGACGACCGAGCGCCTCCTCGAACAACATTACCTCGACGTTGTAAAACTGCTCGATGCCGGCCACCGCTGCGTACAACCGGTCCGGCACGGTGTCAAGGAGTTTCTTGACCATCGCTGCTTCATCGAGAGTCGCCCCGAGCACCGCGTATCTCGCCGCCATGCTGCTGACCTTGCCAACGTACGCGTCCAGCTCGTTGGCGTCGTCCACCCATGCCGTCTTGCCCTTGCCGGCGTCGATAGCCTCGCCCTCCGCTGGCGCAACCATGCCCCATAGCCCCTGGGCATCAAGGATTGCCTCCACCTTGATCGCCCAGGAGGTGTAGTTCACCGGCGTCAGCGGCGGGATCGGCAACGACAGCGCGCCACCACCGCCGCCGTACGAAACGAGGGACATGGCCGCCGTCGATCACCTCCGTAAAGTGGCTCTGATGCCAATTGCTGGCTCCAAGGCCTCGCCCTAGCTCACCGGAGCTCTCTCTCTCTCTCTCTCAGTCGCACACCGAGGAAGAGAAGGAAGAACGAGTAGGATATGGTGGACACAGGTGTTTCCGGCGCTCGAACGCCCGCCGCACGAACGGCAAATTTTCCCCCGCAGCACGAACTGCACCATCTGATGAACCAGTACACATGAGGGAGTCTTATATATGTACGCGCTCCGGTGCACGCACTGTTAGAAATTTAGGGTTTGTGGTCTACCCCCTATTCCTCTGCGCTTATCCATGGTGCCGCTCACAATTCGCATATCTGGGACTAGGGGGTAGGGACCTTCTTATACTACCTTTCCAAAGAGTCCACCTCTTATACAGATATAAGATTCCTAGTTTTTTTCACTAATTTCCGGGATAGAGTTCAGATCAAATTACCAACCACAATCGTATTTGTCTGTTAACGGATTCTACCCGTTATGTCCCCAGAGCACGCGCTTGTGAGCAACGCACCATAATAAAGTGTAAATTACTCTAATTATGTAGATCAACATTAGGGCTGTAATCTAATTATACGATCTAGCTCCTTCCAATCATCAGTGTACCCGGGTAGTCTTTCCAATACAAATAGTATATTGTATTCCACTGATAATCAACCAGCTTCCTTAAGCATATACTACTTAAGTACATTCCAGCAAGTAACAATTCCATGCTAAACATGCAAATCAATTCCACGTATAAGTACATGTACAAGTCCATAATAAGGTATTCCGAATATTAACAATTCCAAGCAATTTGAATATAGTTGCAGGACACATAATTCCAACATCTCCCACTTGTCCAAAATGATCATTCAAATATTCGTAAACCCATAGCCTTAACATGCATACCAAATACCTCATGACTAATAGGCTTAGTCAAGGGGCCAGCAACCAGGTTAACACTACATTGAAAATCCAAAGAAATATATAGTGATACCTTCCCTAAGTAAGTTTCCTTGCTGTGACACTTAAGATCACTAGAGACCTTAGTTTCCGCCTATTTATTCCAGCATAGCTGTCCTCGGCGCCTCGAGTATTATTTTCTCTAGTGCAATTCCACCTTTATAGGCACCTTGAGTATTTTTTTTTCCTCAAGTGAAATTCCGCATCAATAATTTTTAGTCACATATATCAATAATATGAATAATTCCACATTGAGTCAAAATATATGACAATTGTGTTGAATAAATTTTCAAAACCACATAGATATCAAATCCAGTCAGTAAATGAAGTTCCATCAGTAACCATGTTTTGAAAGGAATTCCTGACTTCGGTCAGTGAACCTGCACCATATTAGTACTAAAAATAATAATTGAATACGCGCACCTGGACTTATTTCTCATCTCATAGACATAGTAATAACTTCCTCAACGTATTTACCTTTAATATAAATTTCAGAACAAGTGACAGGTTGTGATGCACATTCCACAATCTTATATGATGTGTGAGATTCCCTTAGCTGCTCGTCTTTCCTTCCACTGCTTGAGTGCAGCATAAATTCTGGTAGCTAAGGTATGATAATATAATGAAGATACATATCAATTCCAGTACCATTCATTATTCCATTTCCCCTTAGGAGTTCAAATATAATTCCTCACTAAGTATGATTCCCTTTATCAAAGGTATTTTAATATATTTGCAGTTTTCAGTAGAGAAACACTTCAAAATATTTTATGTGTATTTCCACTTGTAAAACAAAGGATGTTTCAAATGTTCCTTTTATATGAAAGTTAAAAGATGACCAAGCTTTCACTTCCATCAATGTGACTTTATCATTGCAAACAACAAAACAATGTTAACGTATACAATAACAATGCAAACTAATTTGCACTTACATTTGTAGATGACCGCCTTGCTTCATTTAGAAAGCCATATAACTTTCTATTCCATTGATGTGAAGCTTGCTATAAGACCATACATGAATATATTCAATTAGAAAACCATGTCTTTAGTTCCTCTTCCCTATATCCCAGGAGAGAGAGTTTCCACAAAGTATATTTTCCTTTGTGCAAAGAACTTAATAGCAAGTGTGACATTATAATATTCCAATGAGATAAATTTCCTCACTAATAAAAAAACACTTACAAACGATGGGCGTGCTGTTGTTTGGTATGATAATAAATTCCCAAACTATATAATTCCTCATCGAGTTTATTCCTTCACGCATTTCTTCCACCCATAGTTGACAATGACGAAAAAAATTAAGCCTTCTTAGGATTCTTCCTCTACTATTTAGAGTGACTTCCCCCAAAAATCACATAACAATTATCCAAAGATCACATTCCAAGTTAATTCCTCCCACTTATCCTAAGCATGTCATGTTGGGAGTGTCACTTGTAGTTTCCTTGGGGTCAAGATTATATTCCAGTATGATTGTCAATAATTCCACCCTGATTATAAAAATGTTTGTGTTCCTACTTTCCACCTGTGCTCCTTTTCCAGATAAAGGAGGAAACACCCTTTGATCCACTAGAATAACCATGAAAAATTCCCGGTGTGCGCTTTGTAATAACTGAGAATTTCATGCCAAAATAGAAGATTTCCTTCCAGTTAAGTGGTTGCACTAGATGTAGAATGATTCAACAAATGAGAGTATGCAATGCTTCTCTCCAAAGAAACAAGGGAGTATAAAAGACAATCACTTCCTCCATTATATTGTGGAGTTTACGGTATATTACAATGGTGAATAGTTCCATGATCTTTACATATAAATGATATATTCCTGAAGTGTACTACCCCACCAATCAGTTGTTAAAACTACTAGATGACTCGTTGCGCCAATGGCGCAAAGGGCGAGAGGGAGGCAACTATTGTGAGAATATTCAGACACCCAAGTCTTTACTACTGGTACATAGATGCTTAGTTACAATGTGGTACACAAAGGAAGTAGATAGGAAGGGATATATTATTAGCTTATGAAAACCAAACGTTGCCAAACACTGCCGCATCCTCTGCTTGGAAGCCGCCTTTTCTCACCGGATCTAACATAGATACATGATCACAAAAGGAAGCAAGACCATCATATATAATGGTCTACTTACTCATTTAGGTTAGTGATCAGGTGGCTGGAACCGCAAAGCATAATGGGGCTTGACGGACAATAAAAATAGGTGTTGCTCCTCGTCTCCTCCTCCTGAGTCTGGATCGAGGCCTCGCTCCTCTCTTCTCCTGAATGACAGCTTGAAGAAAAGGACACACAAAAGCGCAGTCCTATACATTGACTAACCTAACAGAAAACAGAGACAAATGTAGATATGGTTATCTATTATGCAGCTGATAAAAAAAGTAAAACACTAAACAGAGACAAATAGAAGAATAGTGAGGACTGGAGTAACCTCTACATAATAATTCTGATTGTATCACTGAACATATGAATGACAGAGAGCCCCAAAGAAATTAGCTTTATCAGGTATATGAATGACATTACAGAGAGAATTACCAAATTATCAGGTAAGTGACATGATAGAAAGAAGAAGGTGCTCCATGCTTGTTGCTTGAAACTCCATCAACTACCAGTGCATACACTACATAGGTTAATAATAAACTAATCCTTGAATTCCTCTCTCGTTATATTATCACTGGACACATACTTTTTTGTGTGGTTAGTGGATGCTGGAATTTTGCTACTGCGACGCTGCAAATCTTGTTTTGTTTTTACCGAAGGACCTTATTATGGTTTGAAACGTAGTAGTATAGTACTTCGCTAGTTAGCATCCTCTCCTCTCCTCTCAAGAGAAAAAAAGAGAAGAAATGGGTAGGGGTCTCAACTGGACATCTGAAGAGGATCTGACCACCACACTTAAATCAAACAGAGTGGAAGCAAAAACAAAACAAAAAACCTTAATTGACCTAGAACCAGACGGAGTTAACACAGAGGTTAGAGAGGTGAAAGGGACCTTGATGAGCACAAGAGCGGTTTCGGCTGTCAGCGGTGGGGAAGGAGCTTTCTTTGGCTGTCAGCATCGTCCTGGTGGCTGGCCGCTATAGCTCCAACCCAACCTTGACCCAACAGAGATGAGACGTGGTCAGGGAAGCGAAGAGAGGAAATCGAGAGAGGGTGGGAGGGGGCAGACCATGATGCTGCTGCTGCTTGTCATGGGACTGGAACAAGGAGCAGCGGACCTTGATGAGCACAAGAGCGGCGTCCATGGCGCCTACCTACAGAGACAAGATGAGACCAGTTATAGGTGACACCAAATAGTACATCATTTTTATAATACACAACCTCCAGTTATCTAGCTTTCAATAATTTAAGAAAAAAAATCCAATTATATGTATACCAGCTATCTTTTGCTATCATATACCTCCAATTATATGTATACCAGAAAAAATCAACCTCAAACTGCAAGCACACCCAGTCAGTCTCTGGTCACCGAGTCAAAGCACTGCCATAGAGCAATTCTTTTCCTATCATATACCTCCTATGGCCGCCTCTCCCGTTTCACACCCGCTCTCACCGCCACCCTGAAATATAAAGAGGCTGAAGAATAGAAATAGATAGGAAAATATGTTTACCTATGACGCACAAGGTAGATGAAAAATTTGTGTTTTCTATATTAACAAATCTACGACATCTTCACCGACACAACTATATAATGAATTCCAAAGTACTTCATGGGCACCAACCAAAAGCTAATATATAGTTCAATATATCCACATGCTGCTCCCACTCACCAGAAGAGTAGAGGAGAGATCAAAATTGAGAGAGGGTCAGTGGGGGGTTGAGGGCGCTGGGAGCCGCAAGACCTGCCGTCCATGTTGTCGGTCTGCACATTTCACTTATTTTCTGCAAGAGCAAACCAAACCAAGATAGCATTAGCATGTTGTATCTTACGCAAGTGACCAGAAGATGAGAATGCTTGCCGGCAAAGGGGAGCAAGGAAACAATAACCTGAAAACATCCAAGGAAGTAGTAATCCACCTAGCAAGAAAAACAAAGGCCATGGAATATTCAGTCAGCATTCCGAGACCTGACTTGCTCTCTGGATACATATCTTGAGAGTCACAAGAGATGATCTATTTTACCTGTGCCTCTTGTCAAGTCTTCCCAGCCAGCCGAGAACCCCGTAGATCTGTTAGAGCAGCCAAAACAGAACAAATACAATTAACTTCGAATTATAGAAGTTGACAATTGCACAGAACATATGTAATAAAACTATCAAAATCGTAAAGTAGGTATTAAAAAAGATAGAATCATGAGTGTGAGTGTACTGTCCGAAAGTGCATTGATGCCTATTTTATACAGTGACCTAGAGAAAACTCCAGTGCATAAAAAGGAAGGCTAACACATTACGTGCGATTAATGGATGACTTGTTAAGATGCAGGGACATACATTGATTACAATTTTTTTTGCCAATTCAAGCTGTAGAAAACAGATCATCTCATCATTAAGCAGGTTATCCTTGTTTAGCCCATCGTTATACGTAGATATTAGAGGTACATTGTTATCCAAAAATATATAAATGGTTCAATCTATTTTCAGAAACTAAAATTTCTATTTTTTATGTGATCCACATTATAGAATAAGTGCTAATCTTTTGACGAGTCCTCTGCAATATCAAGAAGCTGGATCCAACTAATGCGCTCGACTTGCTCTGCAAATATATACATGGTTCAGCCTTATTTTTAGAAATTAGGATTTCAGTCACGGTTGCAACTCCAACACCAAAAATAATTGACTATTCATTTTCTGTAAGTTCAGACAGAAACAAAGAACAATGCTTACCTGATAGAAACCAACAGAGTTGAAACCTAGACTCTGATTGAGAAGTCCAATTAAGATGCCATTGAGCACTCCAAATCCCATGACGGTCCTTGCGTCCAAAGGTTTGTGCTTTAAGGGCTTCATACATAATGCCACATGAAGTCAATAGAATAGAACAAAGAGATGCCAGCTTGTCAACATGGTTGCTGCACAATAAAGAATGAGGGTGTTCTTATTTATAGGGATGACATTTCTTTTGAGAGAATTTGTAGGGATAACATTTCTGCCAAGTTATACATGACTTTCAAAGATCAGTAAACTGAATTAGAAATTTACAGGTTGTAGAGGAAAAAAATGGCAGTCATAACATGAGACACAAAATGATACTACAAACAGGGGATATGCAAACGTCAATGATCTGAACAGAAGCTCTAAATAAATAAAGAAAGAAACACTAATTCATAAGAATTGAAACTCACTGCCTCCAGTTCCATAGACCAATAGTCAGTTTTATGTGAGTATAGTTTTCTAGCACGTGAGAATCCTTTGATCAAAATGTTGACTGCATAAATAAAATTAAACAAGAGCAGTGAGTTTTCCATGAGTATTGCTAGCCTTTTCATTAGAATACTCCGCTATTATTTCAGTACAATATCAAATATGATCCCTGGCACATGGAAAAATGCTAGAAAAGAGAAATGCAGTCTAAGCAGCTTCATTAATCATTGATCCCTTCTGACACAACCAACAAAACATTAGAGATGGATTCCGAAAAAACACCAAGCAACAGAAATTCCCTGCATAATAACATAAGATACTGATTAATTGCTGGAGATTGTCAAGGTAAAGCAAGATATATAGCAGTTACATTAAAGTGTAAGAACTAAAGTAAAGCATTTACCTGGACCCCCTTTTGCTCATGGGCCAGGTTTGCTGCTAATGGATCACCACTAAGAACATGAACTGTGGATGAACCATCCAGTCTCAACATATCAATTACGATG
>NC_057798.1:14188742-14189554 GCF_018294505.1 Triticum aestivum
CGCTTTGGTTTTCTCAGTTTGTGTAGCAAGCAGAGGTTGTGTAGCAAGCAGAGGATGCATCCCTACAGAGAATAATCACCCAATTAAATTTTGTGCAGTTAATTTGGAACATACCAATGCAGAGAGCAAAATAATTTAATTTTACCTGAGCGTCAAAGATTCTAACTCGTCCTTGAGATATCCTGAAGTCAACACATGCAGTCAATTGCTTTGCCACTTTGATTTCCTCAGTTTGCGTAGCAAGCGGATGATATATTCCTACAGAGAACGGTCACCTAATTAAATTTTGTGTGGTTAATTTGGAACATACTAATGCAGAGAGCAAAATAAGCTAACTTTACATGGGAGTCAAGGAGTATAACTCATCCATGAAATATCCTGAAGTCAACAGCTGCTGTAGAATGCTTTCCCATCACCTTGATTTCCTCAGTTTGCATATCAAGAGGAGGATGCATTCCTGCAAAGAACAGTCACCTAACTTAACTTTTGTGTTGCTCAAGTTTGGTACGGAATGAACTGCTAACACTATCTTTGGTACAATTCTCAAGTAACCGTGTCAACCGGGAAAAGCTTTTGAAATTTTAGATGTGTTGAAGCATAGAAGCTCGATAACAAATTAGAAATTACAATGCGGAAGCATTTGTCATTATGTGCATTAAGATTTAAGACTGACCTTGATGCCTCCATGAAACTTCTGCAACATTAAGAAGACGTCTTTGCCTCTGTTTGGTTTGCAGAAAAGGAAAGATAATAAACAAGATAAATTTGAAGCTTAAACAACAGATTTACACTATGAAGAAAGCAAAAAAAAA
>NC_057798.1:14191767-14193174 GCF_018294505.1 Triticum aestivum
ACCTCTAGTGGGGGTGTCCAAAGAAATACCATAAGTATATATAAAAAGAAACAATGTGAAGCCCTTTCATCACCTTCCACCTTAATAAACAAGGTGTAAAAAAGTCATATATGCTTCACATGTATCATAGTCCTCCCACTAAAGTTTAAAATTCCAGAATCAATAAACCTCTTGATCCAGTCCCAAGATATATGACCAAGTCGTTGGTGATGTAGATTATATAAGATTCCAAGCATGTGTTCCCATTGTCAATATTCGTCCGTATGGATTTATCTTTGCCAAACATAAACAATTTGGTTTGCCAATTTCCAATGGACATCAAGAAAGATGTATCATTGTGTGAAAAATCCAAAAATGCACTAAGTTAACCACTAAGCAATATTTCCACTCTCCCTTTTCCAAATACTATGTCATAATCAATAGATTCCAAGAGGGGCAATAAATTAAATCCCTTCCCATTGAAGTTAAATACCATGTCCTATAAAAACAATAGTTTTCATCCACAAGGGAATTTGATCGCATAATTTCCAATTCCAAAGTCTATCAGATTTAGCAGCAATGACTAAACACACAAACATATATATAGGAACTGTTAGCATGCCAACAAAATTGTTACCGTATTCCAGCGTTAAGTGATAGAAAAAAAATCATTTTCCATGGAGTGGTTCCCATCTTCCTCCACAAATAAGTGATGCTCGCAATATACACCTCTTTGAATTCCGTCTCATGCATGGTTAGTATAATAGTGTGTCCATCAACAATAATTTTCCTCCACAACGGAGTTTGAGGGCATAATTTCCAATTCCTAGTATTTCAAAAATAGCATTACCGCTGAAATAGACATCATCTACCTTCCTTGGGAATTGTTTAGATATAAATAAAGTTTCTACTGTGTTCCACCTATTGGAAAAAGTAGTGACAAAAATAAACATATAAAGTGTAAACATTGCCAATGGACATACCGTCAAGCGAGAGAAAATTTCCTTTTCTTGGGAGTGATCACTTTCTTCCACAGTAACAAGTGATATACTCATTATAAAGATCTTTCCTAGATATGCAAAATTTCCATGCTATCTTTTCACCGGAATAATTGCTATTCCATCCAGTCATGCATGATCCAGGGTCCTTCGGATTATTATTATTCGTCGGGACTAGCATTCCATCTCCTCGTTACGAGTTACATGCAACGGACCCGAAAAAAAAACTTTAATCAACGACCAAATAAAATGAATAAAAGTAGCTAGTATATGCAATTTTGAAAGAATGTGTGCGTCTGGTGCTTGTAGTCCTTCCGGCAGGCCAGCCTCTTGTTTTGGGCCGCATTAGTTAGCTAGCACGTTTATTGCATCAGTTTCATTCTTGTACATACACGGAGCTCCGCATTTTGCGGTGAATTGCGAGCGCGAC
>NC_057798.1:14195097-14196156 GCF_018294505.1 Triticum aestivum
CCTTAAGCTCATTCTTCCGGAATGTTATTAGCCCTACCCAGAGCGGCTTTGTATCAGGGAGACTTTATTACAGACAATGTACTAGTTGCTTATGAAAATTAGGCAAAGAGGGTATGTGTGCAGTTAAGTTGGATATTTCTGGAAAATATTTTGTTGAAGTTGGGCTTTGACGCCAATTGGATGCAAACGCTCATATACACGCGCATACACTCACCCCTATGAACGCACGCATGCACATTCTACCCCTATGCGCACCTCCGAAAGACTGAGCCGGCATATCATCTATCGCCGGAAATCCAAAAATAAATCCAGAAATAAATGCGAGCACCAGGATTTGAACCCTGGTGGGTCGGGGATACCACAGTCCCTCTAACCATCTAACCACAGGTTGGTTCACGGGTGGACATGATTATGAAGTGTGTATCTTCAGTGAAATATCATGTCCGCCTAAATTTTGAAATAACTGAGAGCTTCGAACCAACTAGAGGACTTCGTCAGGGTGATCCATTATCAACGTATTTTTTTCGATTATGCACTGAAGGTCTCAGTGCTCTTCTAAATCATGCTGAAGAAACATGTTTATTGGGGAGAGTTAAAGTTGCAAAGAAGCACCGGCTGTCACAAACTTGCTATTTGCAGAGGACTCTCTTATCCACATGAAAGCAAATGTAGAGAATGCTATTACGTTGAAGGATATACTTGACAAATATTGTGCAGCCTCAGGTCAGATGGTGAGTGGTGACAAATCCAGTATTTTCTTCAGCCCATGCACGGATATTGAGGTGAGGGTGCAGATTTGTAATACTCTAACTATCATGACTGAAGTCTAAATGATAAGTATCTGAGCTCAGTGGCGAAGGGAGGAATAATTTCTAGGTGTGGCGGAGTGTATGAACAAAAAAAAACATGTATAACTCAACTATGGAAGTGCTCACTAGAATACTAGATATATATTACTTGGTGTTCAACAAATGCAACCAGAATTGAAACTTAACTATGGGCACTCTAAATACCTCACTTAATGAAGATCACATGGATGCTTGATTGCCAATGTATCAT
>NC_057798.1:14198075-14204474 GCF_018294505.1 Triticum aestivum
GGCGGCACTCCGGTGCCACCGGAAGCGAGGGGGAGAGAGCCCCCCCTTCTTCTTCTTCCTTGACCTTCTCCCTAGATGGGAGAAGGGTTTCCCCTCTGGTCCATGGTCTCCATGGCGTGGGAGGGGCGAGAGCCCCTCCGAGATTGGATCTGTCTCTCTGTCTCTCTCTGTTTGTGCGCTCCTAATTCTGCCCTTTCACCGTTTCTTAAATTCCTGGAGATCCGTAACTCTGTTTGGGCTGAATTTTGGACACGATCTCTATCCGGATATTAACTTTCTTGCGATGAAAGAAGGGCACCAACCGCCTTACGGGGTGGCCACGAGGGCCTAGGGCGCGCCTAACCCCCTGGGGCGCGCCCCCTGCCTCGTGGCCCCCTCGGGCATCATATTGCATTGATTCTTCTTCCAAAAATCACATATATTCCAAAAAAATTCTCCGTCAGTTTTTATCCTGTTTGGACTCCGTTTGATATGGATTTTCCGCGAAACAAAAAACATGCAACAAACAGGAATTGGCACTGGGCACTGGTTCAATATGTTAGTTCCAAAAATAGTATAAAAAGTTGCCAAAAGTATATGAAAGTTGCATAATATTGGCATGGAACAATAAAAAATTATAGATATGACGGAGACGTATCACAGCTTCATCCATATTTGGTACTGGAATATCATTAATGTAACAAAAGATCTTAACATCTTCAAAAAGTGGTTCCCAACCATGGTTCCTCAAGTTGGCAAAGGAAGATTTCACGTATGTAACCAAAGACATGGCTTGAACAATATTCTGATCCTTCTGTTGGAGGAGAAGTGACAACTGATTTGTAATGCGAAGGATTTGCAACATTAATTAATTTCATGATGAACACAAAGCTAAAAGACTCCATTATCTGCACCAAACCTCCTGCCCTAGATGGATTACGCTCATCCTCATGCACAATAGCTAGCACTTCTATAACTGCATCCCACATAGATTCAATACGAGCTCGTGTTTTATAATGAGAGCCCCATCTTGTATCTCCTGGTCTAGCCAATGATGTTTCTTGGTTTTTTCCTCTTCCTGAGAAAATTTCTCCACTCTCTAACCTAGCCAACAGATTTATGCGTTGCTTATCAAGGAATATATCCTTCCTCTTGCAAGACGAACCAGCGGCGTTCACAATTTAAGGCCACATATTCAAAGAAATCCTCAATGGAAGAACAACATCTTGAGACAGCAACAACTACAAGCTGCAATCGATGGGCGAAACAATGCATATAGAAAGCATATGGGTTTTCATCTCGGACAAGTTTTTGAACACTATTGAATTCTCCCCTCATATTAGATGCTCCATCATGCCCTTGCCCTCGTAAATTTGCAATAAGTGGCCCATTCTTACCAAGAACCTCAACTAGTGCTTTCTTTAATGCTTCTGTTGTTGTCTCCTTGACATGCTTGATACCCAAAAATCTTTCAATAACTTCTCCCTTGTTCATATACCTGCAAAGCATAGAAGAAATAATCCAATTAGTTTATTAAAAAAGGCGATTATCAGGCAAAATATTAAACACATAATAAAGTAAACAATGGCTTACCTCACAACTAAGGCCATTTGCTCTTTTACTAATATATCACGAGATTCATCAATAAGAACTGAAAAAAGATTACCCCCCATCCCTTGTTTTATTGCTCTTCGGACTCCATCTGCACAACTTTTGGCAAGTTGTTTTTGAATTGTCGAAGAAATCATTTGTGCATTTCCTGGACATAGCTCATCAAACGCAATTCTCACTTCCTCCTTCCTTGCTTTGTACCAATCAAGCATCTCACCAAGTGGTGAACTTGGTAAGCTACCAACAAAAAGTACAAGCATCTCTAGAAAATTACCTTTATTTAAAGAAAGGGCTGATTCATTGTGTCCACGAAATTTCACCTTGCAATGCAAGAAAACTTACAATCTCCAAAGATGTTTCCAAACGGGTCTTGTACTTGACTAATGATTGTTTGTTATAGACTGTAAGCTTACGCACCAGACTTGAGCTTTGATTTTGAAATCTTCATATGCTGTCCTTGCTTGATTGTGTATACTCCTGGGGCCACCAACATGAAGAGGAAACGCTTTGTATGCATTCTTCCAAGTACTGTAGCCATTTCTAGTGAAGGTAGTATGACCAAAATTTTCATCCACCGGATCTTGTCTAAAAAGAAAACAATAAAATGAATAGACTGCATTCTTTTTCACGCTATATTCCAACCAAGGATTTTTTTCCATACCATGCTTCACAAAAGGACCTCTCAAAATGATCACGTTCATACATATGACCAATCGGTCGTGTTGGACCCTTTGCCACATAGGCCAATCTAACTTCATCTGTAACGTTGGGATGAAAATTATTAATTGGGGATACGAAGCCCGGGATCAAGCTGTTGGCTCCAAGGCGTCGCCCTAGCTCATCGGAGCGCTCTCTCTCTCTCTCTCTCTACTTCTCTCTCAGGTGCACACCGAAGAAGAGAAGGAAGAAGAAGGATGATACGGTGGACACAAGTGTTTCTGGCGCTCGAACACCCGCCGCACGAATGACAAATTTTTCCCCGCAGCACGAACTGCATCATCTGATGAACCAGTACACATAAGGGAGTTTCATACGCGTACGTGCACGCACGACGCCGCGCTCCACTCTCCCACGAGCCGCAAGCCCGGCGCGCGCCCACGACGCGCACAAACACGTCCTACTCAGCCTGCCTGCACCTGATCGTCACGTGACCTCCCGCTGCTTTCACCAACAGACTCACGCACTCACGCACGCACGCACACAACCCTTTACATGAGTTGGACTATGCCCGTACAATAGTCAGACCATGCCCAGGCTATGGCCAGACACATGCACGCATACAGCCTGTACACAAGTCGGACTATATGCCGCTACACAAGTCAGACTATGCCCAGACTATGACTCGATGGGACCACGGACCGCACCCGACACGCCCAGCTCGCGCACGCACACTCTCTCTACGTGTCCTGCCGTGGCTTATTGCCAACACTCACCACCTAATTAAGCCACGGCCTAGAGGAGTGCCGGCCCATTGATGTCGATGTCCGCCAGAAGAGCTCACTCTGCCGCCGCCATCATCGGCCTTGTGCAGTCCCGCTTGAAATGGCCGCGCAGCCCGCAATTGTGGCAGTGGCCGCACCGTTTCCTCCCTCCGCCTGATGCCGTGCTGGCCGCTCCGTCGTTGTTGTGGTAGTCGAAGCCGCCTCCGCCCTGCTGTCGCCGCTGCGCCACCCACTGAGCCGCGCTGAGCATGAGCTGCTCGCCCGCCCGCTCACCGCCGGCCTGCGTGCACCGCCGCGTCCGCTCCTTGAAGGCCTTCAGACGACCGAGCGCCTCCTCGAACAACATTACCTCGACGTTGTAAAACTGCTCGATGCCGGCCACCGCTGCGTACAACCGGTCCGGCACGGTGTCAAGGAGTTTCTTGACCATCGCTGCTTCATCGAGAGTCGCCCCGAGCACCGCGTATCTCGCCGCCATGCTGCTGACCTTGCCAACGTACGCGTCCAGCTCGTTGGCGTCGTCCACCCATGCCGTCTTGCCCTTGCCGGCGTCGATAGCCTCGCCCTCCGCTGGCGCAACCATGCCCCATAGCCCATGGGCATCAAGGATTGCCTCCACCTTGATCGCCCAGGAGGTGTAGTTCACCGGCGTCAGCGGCGGGATCGGCAACGATAGCGCGCCACCACCGCCGCCGTACGAAACGAGGGACATGGCCGCCGTCGATCACCTCCGCAAAGTGGCTCTGATGCCAATTGTTGGCTCCAAGGCCTCGCCCTAGCTCACCGGAGCTCTCTCTCTCTCTTTCTCAGTCGCACACCAAGGAAGAGAACGAAGAACGAGTAGGATATGGTGGACACAGGTGTTTCCGGCGCTCGAACGCCCGCCGCACGAACGGCAAATTTTCCCCCGCAGCACGAACTGCACCATGTGATGAACCAGTACACATGAGGGAGTCTTATACATGTACGCGCACCGGTGCACGCACTGTTAGAAATTTAGGGTTTGTGGTCTACCCCCTATTCCTCTGCGCTTATCCGTGGTGCCGCTCACAATTCGCATATCTGGGACTAGGGGGTAGGGACCTTCTTATACTACCTTTCCAAAGAGTCCACCTCTTATATAGATATAAGATTCCTAATTTTTTTCACTAATTTCCGGGATAGAGTTCAGATCAAATTACCAACCACGATTGTATTTGTCTGTTAACAGATTCTACCCGTTATGTTCCCAGAGCACGCGCTGGTGAGCAACGCACCATAATAGAGTGTAAATTACTCTAATTATGTAGATCAACATTAGGGCTGTAATCTAATTATACGATCTAGCTCCTTCCAATCATCAGTGTACCCGGGTAGTCTTTCCAATATAAATAGTATATTGTATTCCACTGATAATCAACCAACTTCCTTAAGCATATACTACTTAAGTACATTCCAGCAAGTAACAATTCCATGCTAAACATGCAAATCAATTCCATGTATAAGTACATGTACAAGTCCATAATAAGGTATTCCGAATATTAACAATTCCAAGCAATTTGAATATAGTTGCAGGACACATAATTCCAACATCTCCAACTTGTCCAAAATGATCATTCAAATATTCGTAAACCCATAGCCTTAACATGCATACCAAATACCTCATGACTAATAGGCTTAGTCAAGGGGCCAGCAACCAGGTTAACACTACATTGAAAATCCAAAGAAATATATAGTGATACCTTCCCTAAGTAAGTTTCCTTGCTGTGACACTTAAGATCACTAGAGACCTTAGTTTCTGCCTAACTATTCCAGCATAGCTGTCCTCGGCGCCTCGAGTATTATTTTCTCTAGTGCAATTCCACCTTTATAGGCACCTTGAGTATTTTTTTTCCTCAAGTGAAATTCCGCATCAATAATTTTTAGTCACATATATCAATAATATGAATAATTCCACATTGAGTCAAAATATATGACAATTGTGTTGAATAAATTTTCAAAACCACATAGATATCAAATCCAGGCAGTAAATGAAGTTCCATCAGTAACCATGTTTTGAAAGGAATTCCTGACTTCGGTCAGTGAACCTGCACCATATTAGTACTAAAAATAATAATTGAATACGCGCACCTGGACTTATTTCTCATCTCGTAGACATAGTAATAACTTCCTCAATGTGTTTACCTTTAATATAAATTTCAGAACAAGTGACAGGTTGTCACGCACGTTCCACAATCTTTTATGATGTGTGAGATTCCCTTAGCTGCTCGTCTTTCCTTCCACTGCTTGAGTGCAGCATAAATTCTGGTAGCTAAGGTATGATAATATAATGAAGATACATATCAATTCCAGTACCATTCATTATTCCATTTCCCCTTAGGAGTTCAAATATAATTCCTCACTGAGTATGATTCCCTTTATCAAAGGTATTTTAATATATTTGCAGTTTTCAGTAGAGAAACACTTCAAAATATTTTCTATGTATTTCCACTTGTAAAACAAAGGATGTTTCAAATGTTCCTTTTATATGGAAGTTAAAAGATGACCAAGCTTTCACTTCCATCAATGTGACTTTATCATTGCAAACAACAAAACAATGTTAACGTATACAATAACAATGCAAAATACTTTGCACTTACATTTGTAGATGACCGCCTTGCTTCATTTAGAAAGCCATATAACTTTCTATTCCATTGATGTGAAGCTTGCTATAAGACCATACATGAATATATTCAATTAGAAAACCATGTCTTTAGTTCGTCTTCCCTATATCCCAGGAGAGAGAGTTTCCACAAAGTATATTTTCCTTTGTGCAAAGAACTTAATAGCAAGTGTGACATTATAATATTCCAATGAGATAAATTTCCTCACTAATAAAAAAACACTTACAAACGATGGGCGTGCTGTTGTTTGGTATGATAATAAATTCCCAAACTATATAATTCCTCATCGAGTTTATTCCTTCACGCATTTCTTCCACCCATAGTTGACAATGACGAAAAAAATTAAGCCTTCTTAGGATTCTTCCTCTACTATTTAGAGTGACTTCCCCCAAAAATCACATAACAATTATCCAAAGATCACATTCCAAGTTAATTCCTCCCACTTATCCTAAGCATGTCATGTTGGGAGTGTCACTTGTAGTTTCCTTGGGGTCAAGATTATATTCCAGTATGATTGTCAATAATTCCACCCTGATTATAAAAATGTTTGTGTTCCTACTTTCCACCTGTGCTCCTTTTCCAGATAAAGGAGGAAACACCCTTTGATCCACTAGAATAACCATGAAAAATTCCCGGTGTGCGCTTTGTAATAACTGAGAATTTCATGCCAAAATAGAAGATTTCCTTCCAGTTAAGTGGTTGCACTAGATGTAGAATGATTCAAC